>NC_141615.1:24646737-24756737 GCF_047967505.1 Dipteris shenzhenensis
TCGACCGCACCGCCCCCCTCTCGACCCCGCCCCCCCTCCTCTCAATGCCACCCCCCCCGTCTCGACCCCGCCACCCCTGCCTCTCGACCCCGCCCCCCCTCCTCTCGACCCCACCGCCCTCGCTCTCTCCCCCCTCCCTCCAATCTTGGTGGCTGCGGCCGCCAGGACCCCCCTCCCCCCATCCCTCCCCTCCGCCTCCCTCCCCTCCCCCTCTCTCCCTCCCTCCCATCCCTCCCCTCCGCCTCCCCTCTCGACCCCGCCGCCCCCTCCTCTCGTCCCCCGCCGCCCCCCTCTCAACCCCGCCGCCCCTCCTCTCGACGCCGCCCCCTCCTCTCGATGCCGCCCCCCTCCTCTCGACCCCGATGCCCCCGCCTCTTGACCCCGTCCCTCCTCCTCTCAACGCCGCCCCCCCTCCTCTCAACCCCGCCGGCCTCGCTCTCCCTCCTATCCCACTGCCCCCCGCTCCCCCTACCCCGCCGCCCCCCGCTCCCTCCCCTCCCTCCCCCTAGCGGCAATCCTCCCCTACTCCCCCGCTCCTCCCTCCCTCTTCCTCCCCCCTCCTACCTCCCTCCCTCTCTCCCCCTACCTCCGCTCCTCCCTCCCTCTCTCCCTCCCTCCCTCCCCTCTTCCGTCACTCCTCCCTCCCTCCTTGGCTCCTCCCTCCCTCCTTTCCTCCCTCTCATCCCCCTCCACTTCCCTCTTCCTCTTGGAGGCCGTGGCCTCCAAGGCTTCTCTCCTTCTCTCTAAACTTTCTCTCTCTCTCTAGTTCCTCTCTCTCTTTCTTTCTTTCTCTCTCTTCAGATTTTTAAAAAAATCTAGATAAAGAATTAATCAAAAAAATTTACAAGTACCTAGAAAAAGTTTGTCAGTTTGCTCTTTCTTGCTTTCTTGCTCTTCCTTCCCTGCTTTCTTGCTAGTCCTTGCTTTCTTGCTTTCTTTCTTCAATGAATGAAATGAGGGGAGAATGAATGAAGAAGGAAGACTATATATAAGAAAATTTAGGTTTTCCTCCTTCTCTCCTATTGGCTTTCCATTCCTCCCCTCTCTCCTATTGGCTTTTCATTTCTCCCCTCTCCCATTGGCTCCCATTACTCCCCCTCTCCCATTGGACCCCCATCCCTCATCCCAATCTTCCATGGGCCCTCCCCCCATCCATTTCTTCTTCCTCCCCATTGCCACCACTCCCATCCCACATTTCCACCATGTCCCATACTCCTCCCATTTCCCAAAATCCCATATTTCCCCATCTCACCCTCCTCTTTTTCATCCCCTATTAACTCCCCTCACTCATTTCACTCCCTTATTATCCTACTCCCCTATTACCTCCCTCTCTCCCATCCCATTCTTCCCTCCCCACTCTCACTTCCACTTCCCATTACTCACTTGCCATTTGAAAACTATTAATATATTATTATACTATTTTTTATACTTATTATCATACACCCCTATTACGTCCCCTCTCCCATTCCACTCCTCCCTCCTCGCTCCCACTTCCACTTCCCATTACTCACTTGCTATACAAATTTGCAAACTATTAATATATTATTATATGATTTTTTATACTATTTGCAAACTTACATGTGGGCAAAATCACAGGTGTCAAAGCGATCTTATTGTGGTCATACAACAACTGTGCTTTTATTCAAGGGCGTATTTATCCTCATCAACAAGCTTATTTCAGCTTTTATTTTGACACAATACTCAAGGTATGAAGTGCATAATTTGTGCACTAGGTGTTTACTTTGTTGTATCAAAATTGTTTGCCACACACACACACATATACACATACCGATAATTTTCTAATATTATCGCATCTACATTTCTCTGATGGGCACAAAACTTTGTACACACCTCAATTTAGGTTGTATTGACTTGCATACAAAGTGGTGCACCCATCCCATAAGTACTTGTTCGGATAACACACCTGCAAACGTATTTTATGACGATTGTGCATAACACTAGGAATAAAATGGTGTATAATGTGCGATCGACTATGCAAATCATATCCAATGGACACAAGACATTGCACGTTCCTCAACCTAGGTAGTATTGACTTGTGTGCAAATTGGCATCCCCATCCGATAAGTACTTGTTTGAAAAATATGCCTAGGTTTGTGTTTTTTGATGGTTCTAAATGACACCAAGGCAAAAACGGTATTTAATACTCAATCTACCATGTAAAGCATATCCGATGGGCACAATACTTTGCATGTGCCTACAAAGCGGTGGTATGGTGTTCCATGCAAAGTGGAACGCCCATTCAATAAGTACTTGGTATGATAATACACCTAAGAGTGTGTTCTTTGACGGATGTGCATAACACTAGGGGGAAAACGGTGTATAATGTGTGATCCCCCATGCAAAGCATAACCGATAGACACAATACTATGCACGCACATCAACCTGGTTGAAATTGACATTCTTGCAAAGTGGCTCCCCCATCTGACAAGTACTTTTTAGAATATCACACCTAGGACCATGTTTTTTATTGGTTGTTGTCCATGACACTAAGGCAAAAATGTTGTTTTATGCTTAATCAACAATGCAACGCATATCCGATCGTCACAATGCTTTGCACACATCTCAACCTAGGTATTATTGACTTACATGCAAAGTAGCATGCCCATCCCATAAGTACTTAGTCGAATAACACATCTAGGACCGTGTTTTTTGATGGTTGTGCATGACACTAAGGCCAAAACAGTGTTTAATGCTTGTTCGACAATGCAAAGCATATCCGATGGGCACAATACTTTGCATGAGTCTCAAAAATTGTGGTATTGCAAAGTGGAGCCCCCATCCGATAAGTACTTGTTTGAATAACACACCTAGGACCATGTTTTTTTATGGTTGTGCATCACACAAAGGCAAAAACAGTGTTTTATGCTTGATCGACAATGCAAGTATATCTGATGGGCACAATACTTTGCACACACCTTCAACTAGGTGGAATTGACTTACATGCAAAGTGGCATTCCCATCGCATAAGTACTTGATCGGATAACACACCTAGCAGCATGTTTTCTTACGAATGTCCATGACACTAAGGCAAAAATGGTATTTAATGCTCGATCAACCATGCAAAGCATATCCAATGGGCACAATACTTTTCCTATGCCTTAACCTAGGTGTTATTGAAGAGTTCCAAAAGAGGCACACCCATCCGATAAGTACTTGGTCAGATAACATTCATAAGGGAGTGTTTTTTTGCGGATGTGCATATCACTACCGGAAAAACGTTGTATAATGCGTGATCGACCATGCAAAGCATATCCAATTGTGAGGATACTTTGCACGCATCTCAATCTAGTTGAAACAGACTTGCGTGCAAAGTGGATCCCTCATCTGATAAGTACTTGTTTGAATAACACACCTAGGATCCCCCATCCGATAAGTACTTGTTTGAATACCATGCAAAGTACATCCGATGGGCACAATACTTTCCACCCACCTCAACCTAGGTGTTATTGAGTGGCATGAAAAGTGGCATGTCGGTTAGATAAGTACATGATCCGATAACATACCTAGGACCATGTTTTTTTACAAATGTGCTTGACACTAAGGCAAAAACGGTGTTTTATGCTTGATCGACAATGCAAAGCATATCGGATGGGAGAAATACTTTGCACACACCTTAAACTAGGTTGAATTGACTTACATGCAAAGTGGTACGCCCATCCCATAAGTGCTTGATCGGATAACATACCTAGGAGCGTGTTTTTTTACGGATGTGCATGACACTAAGGCAAAAATGGTATTTAATGCTCGATCGACCATGCAAAGGATATCCGATGGGCACAACACTTTTCCTATGCCTCAACCTAGGTGGTATTGAAATTTCCTCAAAGAGGCACACCCATCCAATAAGTACTTGCTCTAATAACACACCTAAGGGCGTGTTTTTTCGCGGATGTGCATATCACTAGGCGGAAAACGATGTATAATGCGTGATCGGCCATGCAAAGCATATCTGATGGTCACAATACTTTGCACGCACCTCAAACTAATTGAAAGATACTTGCGTGCAAAGTGGAGCCCCCATCTGATAAGTACTTGTTTGAATAACACACCTAGAACCGTGTTTTTTTATGGTTGTGCATGACACTAAGGCAAAAACGGTGTTTTATGCTTGATCGACAATGCAAAGCATACCCGATGGGCACAATACTTTGCACAAACCTTCAACTAGTTGGAATTTACTTACATGCAAAGTGGCATGCCCATTATATAAGTGCTTGATCAGATAACATACCTAGCAGCGTGTTTTTTTCGGATGTGCATAACACTAAGGCAAAAATAGTATTTAATGCTCGATCAACCATGCAAAGGATATCCGATGGGCACAACACTTTTCCTACACCTCAACCTAGGTGGTATTAAAATGTTCTCAAAGATGCACACCCATCCGATAAGTACTTGGTCAGATAACACACCTAAGGGCGGTTTTTTTTGCAAATGTGCATATCACTAGGGGAGAAACGGTGTATAATGAGTGATCGGCCATGCAAAGCATATTTGATGGTGACAGTACTTTGCACACATCTCAACCTAGTTGAAAAAAACTTGCGTGCAAAGTGGAGCCCCCATCCGATAAGTACTTGTTTGATTAACACACCTAGGACCGTGTTCTTATATGGTTGTGCACGACACAAAGGCAAAAACAGTGTTTTATGCTTGATCGACAATGCAAAGCATATCCGATGGGCACAATACTTTGCCCAAACCTTCAACTAGGTGGAATTGAATTAAATGCAAAGTGGCATTCCCATCGAATAAGTACTCGTTCGGATAACACACCTAGCAGTGTGTTTTTTTACGAATGTGCATGACACTAAGGCAAAAATGGTATTTAATGCTCAATCGACCATGCAAAGCATAGCAGATGGGCACAATACTTTTCCTATGCCTTAACCTAGGTGGTATTGAAATTTTCTCAAAGGGGCACACCCATCGGATAAGTACTTCGTCAAATAGCATACCTAAGGGCGTGTTTTTTAGCGGATGTGCATATCACTACAAGAAAATGCGTGATCGACCATGCAAAGAATATTCGATGGTGAAAATAATTTCCATGCACCTTAACCTAGTTGAGAATGACTTGCATTCAAAGTGGAGCCCCCATCCGATAAGTACTTGTTTGAATAACACACCTAGGACCGTGTTTTTTTATGGCTGTGCATGACACAAAGGCAAAAACAGTATTTTATGCTTGATCGACAATGCAAACATATATGATGGGCACAATACTTTGCACACACCTTCAACTAGGTGGAATTGACTTACATGCAAGGTGGCATTCCCATCTCATAAGTACTTGATTGGATAACACACCTAACAGCCTGTTTTTTTACGGATGTGCATGACACTAAGGCAAAAATGGTATTTAACACTCGATCGACCATGCAAAGCATATCCGATGGGCACAATACTTTTCCTACGCCTTAACCTAGGTGGTATTGAAATGTTCCAAAAGAGGCACACCCATCCGATAAGTACTTGAGGAGATAACATACATAAGGGCGTGTTTTTTTGCGGATGTGCATATCACTACCAAAAAACGTTGTATAATGCGTAATCGACCATGCAAAGCATATCCGATGGTGATGATACTTTACACACATCTCAATCTAGTTGGAATAGACTCGCCTGCAAAGTGGAGCCCCCATCAGATAAAACTTATTTGAATAACACACCTAGGACCGTGTTTTTTTATGGTTGTGCATGCACTAAGGCAAAAACGGTGTTTTATGCTTGATCGACAATGCAAAGCATATCTGATAGGCACAATACTTTGCACACACCCTCAACTATGTGGAATTGACTTACATGAAAAGTGGCACGCCCATCCCATAAGTGCTTGATCGGATAACATACCTAGCAGCGTGTTTTTTTACGGATGTGCATGACACTAAGGCAAAAATGGTGTTTAAGGCTCGATCGACCATGCAAAGGATATACGATGGAAACAACATTTTTCCTACACCTCAACCTAGGTAGTATTGAAATTTTCTCAAAGAGGCACACCAATCTGATAAGTACTTGGTCAGATAACATACCTAAGGGCGTGTTTTTTTGCGGATGTGCATATCACTAGGGGGGAAACGGTGTATAATGCGTGATCGGCCATGCATAGCATATCCGATGGTCACAATACTTTGCATGGACCTCAACCTAGTTGAAAGATAATTGCGTGCAAAGTGGAGCCCCCATCTTATAAGTACTTGTTTGACGAACACACCTAGGACCATGTTTTTTTATGGTTGTGCATCACACTAAGGCAAAAACGGTTTTTATGCTTGATCGACAATGCAAAGCATATCCGATAGGCACAATACTTTGCACACATCTTTAACTAGGTGGAATTGAATTACATGCAAATTGGCATTCCCATCGTATAAGTACTTGATCGGATAACAGACCTAGCAGCATGTTTTTTTACGGATGTGCATGACACTAAGGCAAAAATGTTATTTAATGCTCGATCGACCATGCAAAGCATATCCAATGGGCACAATACTTTTCCTATGCCTTAACCTAGGTGGTATTGAAATGTTCTCAAAGAGACACACCCATCCAATAAGTACTTGGTCAAATAACATACCTAAGGGTGTGTTTTTTTGTCGATGTTCATATCACTACTAGAAAAGCGTTGTATAATGCGTAATCGACCATGCAGAGCATATCCGATGGTGACAATACTTTGCATGCATCTCAAACTAGTTGAAATGGACTTGTGTGCAAACTGGAGCCCCCATCCGATAAGTACTTGTTTGATTAACACACCTAAGACTGTGTTTTTTCATGGTTGTGCATGACACTAAGGCAAAAACGGTGTTTTATGGTTGATTGACAATGCAAAGCATATCCGATGGGTGCAATACTTTGCACACACCTTCAACTAGGTGGAATGGAATAACATTCAAAGTGTCACACCCATCCCATAAGTGCATGATCAGATAACATACCTAGCAACGTGTTTTTTTACGGATGTGCATGACACTAGAGTAAAAACAGTATTTGATGCTCGATCGACCATGCAAAGGATATCCGATGGGCACAACACTTTTCCTATGCCTCAACCTAGGTGGTATTGAAATATTCTCAAAGTGGCACACGCATCTGATAAGTACTTGATCAGATAACACACCTAAGGGCATGTTTTTTTGCGGATGTGCATATCACTAGGGGAAAAACAGTGCATAATGCATGATCGGCCATGCAAAGCATATCGAATGGTGACAATACTTTGCATGCACCTCAACCTAGTTGAAAGAGACTTGCGTGCAAAGTGGAGCCCCCATCCGATAACTACTTGTTTGAATAACACACCTAGGACCGTGTTTTTATATGGTTGTGCATGACACTAAGGCAAAAATGGTGTTTCATGCTTGATCCACAATGGAAAGCATATCCGATGGGCACAATACTTTGCACACACCTTCAACTAGGTGTAATTGAATTACTTGCAAAGTGGCATTCCCATCGCACAAGTACTTGATTGGATAACACACCTAGCAGCGTGTTTTTTTACGGATGTGCATGACACTAAGGCAAAAATTGTATTTAATGCTCAATCGACCATGCAAAGCATATCCAATGGGCACAATACTTTTCTTATGCCTTAAAATAGGTGGTATTGAAATGTTCTCAAAGAGACACACCCATCCGACAAGTACTTGGTCAGATAACATACTAAGGACGTGTTTTTTTGCGGATGTGCATATCACTACTGGAAAAACATTGTATAATGCGTAATCGACCATGCAGAGCATATCCGATGGTGAAAATACTTTGCACGCATCTCAACCTAGTTGAAATGGACTTGTGTACAAAGTGGAGCCCCCATCAGAAAAGTACTTGTTTGAATAACACACCTAGGACCGTGCTTTTTTATGGTTGTGCATGACACTAAGGCAAAAACGATGTTTTATGCTTGATCGACAATGCAAAGCATATCCGATAAGAAAAATACTTTGCAAACACCTTCAACTAGGTGGAATTGAATTACAAGCAAAGTGGCATGCCCATCCCATAAGTGCTTGATCAGATAACATACCTAGCAGCGTGTTTTCTTAGAATGTGCATGACACTAGAGCAAAAGTGGTATTTAATGCTTGATCAACCATGCAAAGGATATCTGATGGGCACATCGCTTTTCCTATGCCTTAACCTAGGTGGTATTGAAAAGTTCTCAAAGAGGCACACCCATCCGATAAGTACTTGGTTGGATAACACACCTAAGGGTGTGTTTTTTTGCAGATGTGCATATCACTAGGAGAAAAACAGTGTATAATGCGTGATCGGCCATGCAAAGCATATCTGATGGTGATAATACTTTGCACGCATCTCAACCTAGTTGAAAGAGACTTGCGTGCAAAGTGGATCCCCCATCCGATAAGTACTTGTTTGACTAACACACCTAGGACCGTGTTTTTTTATGGTTGTGCATGACACTAAGGCAAAAACAGTGTTTTATGCTTGATTGACAATGCAAAGCATATCCGATGGGAACAATACTTTACACACACCTTCAACTAGGTGGACTTGAATTACATGCAAAGTGGTATTCCGATCGCATAAGTACTTGTTCCGATAACATACCTAACAGTGTGTTTTTTTACGGATGTGCATGACACTAAGGCAAAAATGGTATTTTATGCTCAATCGACCATGCAAAGCATATCCGATGGGCACAATACTTTTCCTATGCCTTAACCTAGGTGGTATTGAAATGTTCTAAAAGGGGAACACCCATCAGATAAGTACTTGGTCAAATAACATACCTAAGGGCGTGTTTTTTTGCGGATGTGCATATCACTACAGGAAAAACGTTGTATAATGCGTGATCGACCATGCAAAGCATATTCGATGGTGATGATACTCTGACGCACCTCAACCTAGTTGAAAAGGACTTGCATACAAAGTGGAGCTCCCATCCGATAAGTACTTGTTTGAATAACACACCTAGGACCGTGTGTTTATGGTTGTGCATGATACAAAGGCAAAAACGGTGTTTTATCCTTGATCGGCAATGCAAGCATATCTGATGGGCACAATACTTTGCACACACCTTCAAATAGGTGGAATTTACGTACATGCAAAGTGGCATTCCCATTGCATAAGTACTTGATCGGATAACACACCTAGTAGCATGTTTTTTTACGGATGTGCATGACACTAAGGCAGAAATGGTATTTAATGCTAGATCGACCATGCAAAGCATATCTGATGGGCACAATAACTTTCCTACACCTTAACCTAGGTGGTATTGAAATGTTCCAAAAGAGGCACACCCATCCAATAAGTTCTTGGTCAGAGAACATACGTAAGGGCGTGTTTTTTTGCGGATGTGCATATCACTACCGGAAAAATGTTGTATAATGCGTGATTGACCATGCAAAGCATATCCGATGGTGACAATTGCACTCACCTCAACCTAGTTGAAACAGATTGCATGCAAAGTGGATCCCCCATCCGATAAGTACTTGGTTGAATAACACACCTAGGCTCGGGGGGTTCACTATGTATAAACCCTCTATATCATGTGCGTTCAAGGCCTATTTCTAAAATCCCTTATCTGTAAATTTTTCATTAATAAAATGTACCCCTTTTCTATACAAATCTGTAAATTTTTTCCAAAACTATTTTAAATAGTCCCTTATGTATATTTATTTCTGTAAATTTTAGAAATAAAAAATATCCTTCTATTGAACTCACGTGATAGGGTTACATATGATGAGTGACCCCCCCGAGCACCTAGGACCGTGTTTTTTTATGGTTGTGCATGACACTAAGGCAAAAACGGTGTTTTATGCTTGATCGACAATGCAAAGCATATCCGATGGGCACAATACTTTGCACACACCTTCAACTAGGTGGAATTGACTTACATGCAAAGTGGCACGCCCATCCCATAAGTGCTTGATCAGATAACATACCTAGCAGTGTGTTTTTTTCGGATGTGCATGACACTAGAGCAAAAATAGTATTTAATGCTCGATCGACCATGCAAAGGCTATCCGATGGGTACAACACTTTTCCTATGCCTCAACCTAGGTGGTATTTAAATGTTCTCAAAGAGGCACACCCATCCGATAAGTACTTGGTCAGATAACACACCTAAGGGTGTGTTTTTTTGCGGATGTGCATATCACTAGGGAAAAACGGTGTATAATGCGTGATCAGCCATGCAAAGCATATCCAATGGTTACAATACTTTGCACGCACCTTAACATAGTTGTAAAAGACTTTTGTGCAAAGTGGAGCCCCCATCCGATAAGTACTTATTTGAATAACACACCTAGGACCGTGTTTTTATATGGTTGTGCATGACAGTAAGGCAAAAACGGTGTTTTATGCTTGATCCACAATGCAAAGCATATCCGATGGGCACAATACTTTGCACACACCTTCAACTAGGTGGAATTGAATTACATGCAAAGTGGCATTCCCATCGCATAACTACTTGTTCGTATAACACACCTAGCAGTGTGTTTTTTTACGGATGTGCATGACACTAAGGCAAAAATGGTAATTAATGCTCAATTGACCATGCAAAGCATATCCGATGGGCATAATACCTTTCCTATGCCTTAACCTAGGTGGTATTGAAATGTTCTCAAAGGGGCACACCCATCGGATAAGTACTTGGTCAAATAACATACCTAAGTGCGTGTTTTTTTGCAGATGTGCATATCACTACAGGAAAAACGTTGTATAATGTGTGATCGACCATGAAAAGCATATTCGATGGTAACAATACTTTGCACGCACCTCAACCTAGGTTAGAAGGACTTGCCTACAAAGTGGAGCCCCCATTCGATAAGTACTTGTTTCAATAACACACCTAGGACCGAGTTTTTTTATGGTTGTGCATGACGCAAAGGCAAAAACAGTGTTTTATGCTTGATCGTCAATGCAAGCATATCTGATGGGTACAATACTTTGCCCACACATTCAATTAGGTGGAATTGACGTACATGCAAAGTGGCATTCCCTTCGCATAAGTAGTTGATCGGATAACACACCTAGCAGCGTGTTTTTTTACAGATGTGCATGACACTAAGGCAAAAATGGTATTTAATGCTCGATCGACCATGCAAAGCATATCTAATGGGCACAATACTTTTCCTACACCTTAACCTAGGTGGTATTAAAATGTTCCTAAGGAGGCACACCCATCCGATAAGGACACTAGAGCAAAAATAGTATTTAATGCTCGATCGACCATGCAAAGGATATCGGATGGGCACAATCTCTTTTCCTACGCCTCAACCTATGTGGTATTGAAATTTTCTCAAATAGGCACACCCATCCGATAAGTACTTGGTTAGATAACACACCTAAGGGCGTGTTTTTTTGCGGATGTCCATATCACTAGGGGGAAAATGGTGTATAATGCATGATCGGCCATGCAAAGCATATCTGATGGTGACAATACTTTGGATACACCTCAACCCAGTTGAAACAGACTTGCGTGCAAAGTGGAGCCCCCATCCGATAAGTACTTGTTTGATTAACACACCTAGGACCGTGTTTTCTTATGGTTGTGCATGACACTAAGGCAAAAATGGTGTTTTATGCTTGATCCACGATGCAAAGCATATCCGATGGGCACAATACTTTGCATACACCTTCAACTAGGCAAAATTGAATTACATGCAAAGTCGCATTCCCATCGCATAAGTACTTGTTCGGATAACACACCTAGCAGTGTGTTTTTTTACGGATGTACATGACACCAAGGCAAAAATGGTATTTAATGCTCAATCGACCATGCAAAGCATATTCGATGGGCAAATACATTTCCTACACCTTAACCTAGGTGGTATTGAAATGTTCTCAAAGGGGCACACCCATCAGGTAAGTACTTGGTCAAATAACATACCTAAGGGCATGTTTTTTTGCGGATGTGAATATCACTACAGGAAAAACATTGTATAATGCGTGATCGACCATGAAAAGCATATTCTATGGTGACAATACTTTGCACGCACCTCAAACTAGTTGAAAAGGACTTCCATACAAAGTGGAGCCCCCATCCGATAAGTACTTGTTTGAATAACACACCTAGGACTGTGTTTTTTTATGGTTGTGCATGAGACAAAGGCAAAAAGGGTTTTTTATGCGTCGCATAAGTACTTGATCGGATAACACACCTAGCAGCGTGTTTTTTTACGGATGTGCATGACACTAAGGCAAAAATGGTATTTAATGCTTGATCGACCATGGAAAGCATATCCGATGGGCACAATACTTTTCCTATGCCTTAACCTAGGTGGTATTGAAATGTTCCAAAAGAGGCACACCCATCCGATAAGCACTTGGTCAGATAACATATGTAAGGGCGTATTTTTTTGCGGATGTGCATATCACTACCCGAAAAACGTTGTATAATGCATGATGGACCATGCAAAGCATATCCGATGGTGACAATACTTTGCATGCATCTCAAACTAGTTGAAACGGACTTGCATGCAAAGTGGAGTCCCCATCCGATAAGTACTTGTTTGAATAACACACCTAGGACCATGTTTTTTTATGGTTGTGCATGACACTAAGGCAAAAACATTGTTTTATGCTTGATCCACAATGCCCGATGGGCACAATACTTTGCACACACCTTCAACTAGGTGGAATTGACTTACATGCAAAGTGGCACGCCCGTACCATAAGTGCTTGATCGGATAACATACCTAGCAGCGTGTTTTTTTACGGATGTGCATGACACTAAGGCAAAAATGGTATTTAATGCTCGATCGACCATGCAAAGGATATCTGATGGGCACAACAATTTTCCTACGCATCAACCTAGGTGGTATTGAAATTTTCTCAAAGAGGCACACCCATCCGATAAGTACCTGGTCAGATAACACACCTAAGGGCGTGTTTTTTTGCGGATGTGCATATCACTAGGGGAAAAACAGTGTATAATGCATAATCGGCCATGCAAAGTATATCCGATGGTCATAATACTTTGCACGCACCTCAACCTAGTTGAAAAATACTTGCGTGCAAAGTGGATCCCCCATCTGATAAGTACTTGTTTGAATAACACACCTAGGACCGTGTTTTTTTATGGTTGTGCATTACACTAAGGCAAAAACGGTGTTTTATGCTTGATCCACAATGCAAAGCATATCCGATGCGCACAATACTTTGTAGAAACCTGCAACTAGGTGGAATTGAATTACATGCAAAGTGGCATTCCCATCGCATAAGTACTTGATCGGATAACACACCTAGCAGTGTGTTTTTTTAGGGATGTGCATGACACTAAGGCAAAAATGGTATTTAATGCTCGATCGACCATGCAAAGCATATCTGATGGGCACAATACTTGTCCTACACCTTAACCTAGGTGGTATTGAAATGTTATCAAAGAGGCATACCCATCTGATAAGTACTTGGTCAGATAACATACCTAAGGGCGTGTTTTTTTGCAGATGTGCATATCACTACAGGAAAAACGTTGTATAATGAGTCATCGACCATGAAAAGCATATCCTATGGTGACAATACTTTGCACACATCTCAACCTAGTTGAAACGGACTTGCGTGCAAAGTGGAGCCCCCATTCGATAAGTACTTGTTTGATTAACACACCTAGGACCACGTTTTTTTATGGTTGTGCATGACACTAAGGCAAAAACGGTGTTCTATGCTTGATCAACAATGCAAAGCATATCCGATGGGCACAATACTTTGCACACACCTTGAACTAGGTGGCATTAACATACATGAAAAGTGGCATTCCCATCGCATAAGTACTTGATCAGATAACACACCTAGCAGCATGTTTTTTTACGGATGTGCATGACACTAAGGCAAAAATGGTATTTAATGCTTGATCGACCATGCAAAGCATATCCGATGGGCACAATACTTTTCCTATGCCTTAACCTAGGTGGTATTGAAATGTTCTCAAAGAGGCATACCCATCCGATAAGTACTTGGTCAGATAACATACCTAAGGGCATGTTTTTTTGCGGATGTGCATATCACTATTAGAAAAATGTTGTATAATGCGTAATCGACCATGCCGAGCATATCCGATGGTGACAATACTTTGCACGCATTCAAACTAGTTGAAAGATACTTGCGTGCAAAGTGGAACCCCATCTGATAAGTACTTATTTAAATAACACACCTAGGATCGTGTTTTTTTATGGTTGTGCATTACACTAGAGCAAAAATGGTGTTTTATGCTTCATCGATAATGCAAAGCATATCTGATGGGCATAATACTTTGCACACACCTTAAACGAGGTGGAATTGACTTACATGCAAAGTGGCATGCCCATCCCATAAGTACTTTATCGGAGAACATACCTAGCAGCGTGTTTTTTTACGAATGTGCATGACATCAAGGCAAAAATGGTATATTTAATGCTTGATCAACCATGCAAAGCATATCCGATGGGCACAATACTTTTCCTACACCTCAACCTAGGTGGCATTGACATGTTTTCAAATAGGCACACCCATCCGATAAGTACTTGGTCAGATAACACACCTAAGGGTGTGCTTTTTTGCGGATGTGCATATCACTAGGGAAAAAACGGTATATAATGCGTGATCGGCCATGCAAAGCATATCTAATGGTCACAATACTTTGAATGAACCTCAACCTAGTTGAAACCTACTTGCGTGCAAATTGGAGCCCCCATTTGAGAAGTACTTGTTTGAATAACACACCTAGGACGTGTTTTTTTATGGTTGTGCATGACAAAAAAGCAAAAACGGTGTTTTATGCTTGATCGACAATGCAAAGCATATCCGATGGGCACAATAATTTGCACACACCTTCAACTAGGTGGAATTGACTTACATGCAAAGTGGCACACCCATCCCGTAAGTATTTGATCGGATAACATACCTAGCATCATGTTTTTTTACGGATGTGCATGACACTAAGGCAAAAATGGTATTTAATGCTCGATCGACCATGCAAAGCATATCCGATGGGCACAATACTTTTCCTACACCTTAACCTAGGTGGTATTGAAATTTTCTCAAAGAGGCATGTCCATCCGATAAGTACTTGGTCAGATAACATACCTAAAGGCGTGTTTTTTTGCGGATGTGCATATCACTACCGAGAAAACATTGTATAATGCGTGATCGACCTTGCAAAGCATATCCGATGGTGACAATAATTTGCACGCACCTCAACCTAGTTGAATCGGACTTGCATGCAAAGTAGAGCCCCCATCCGATAAGTACTTGTTTGAATAACACACCTAGGATAGTGTTCTTTTTTGATTGTGCATGACACTAAGGCAAAAATGGTGTTTTATGCTTGATCAACAATGCAAAGCATATCCGATGGGCACAATACTTTGCACACACCTTCAACTGGGTGGAATTGACTTACATGCAAAGTGGCATTCCCATCGCATAAGTACTTGATCAGATAACACACCTAGTAGCGTGTTTTTTTACAGATGTGCATGACACTAAGGCAAAAATGGCATTTAATGCTCGATCGACCATGGAAAGCACCTTCAACTAGGTGGAATTGACTTACATGCAAAGTGGCATGCCCATCCCATAAGTACTTGATCGGATAACATATCTAGCATCGTGTTTTTTTGCGAATGTGCATGACACTAGAGCAAAAATAGTATTTAAGCTCGATTGACCATGCAAAGGATAACTTGGCATGTCCATCTGATGAGTACTTGATTGGATAACTTCTCCCACCAATAAATTAAGTACTAATTAAAAATTATAATAAATGAGTACATTATTAAAAAGAGACTAATATTTATGTAATTGTTGCTACTGCAGCTTGCTTGCAAAGGACTCTCACAAAGGAGATGGATATAGATTTTGTTCCAGGGATGGATGTCATTTTATGTATCAAAAGAGAAGTAGTTACATTTGCTACAATCCATGATAGTGATCCCAATTCAGTTTGCCACTTTCGAAGACTTGGCGAAGATAAGGTGGTAGTTACTGTATCAAAGATTCTTAGCGCACATGTTGAGCTAAAGTATAAATGTGGAGATATGGAAACACTTGGAGATGTTATGCCCTACAATACATCCAACAAATCATTTATAGCATGGGACAAAGATGAGACTTATGCAACAAACATTATCAAGAATACAAAGTGCACCACCTTGGATTTTACTATAGGGGACATTTTACAAATGAGATCATTTGCAAATAAGACTGGAGCAGAAGGTGAAGTATTGGGATTTGAGCAAGTGGAGCAATGGTCATTTGCACAGATGAGGATTCTAAAAGTCACTGATGATGGTATGGTTGATAACATAACATCCTTATGTGATCCCTACTATGAGGTAGGCAAGAATATGAGATGGAGCATGCAATTTTTAAACATGAGAAAGAGGCATGTGATTTTCAATGATAAAGACAAGGTATACTACAATATCAAAGGACCTAAAAAGCGTGCCCATGTGCCAAGATCTATCACTTCAAATGTGGATGATTTCAATGTACTCAATTATAGAAGTGACATCTTATCTGGAGTGGATGAGTTCATTGGTTCCGAGAAACAAAATGATTTTAGAAGTGAAGCCTTATCTTGGGTCGTAGAATATTGAATTCATTTAATGGTCCTAAGAGTATGTTAAAAACGAGGATGAGATCAACAGAGGATTATTCAATATTTAACTTTGATAGTGATATGGACAAGGATGCAATGACCAATCATGGATGCTTGGTTATAAACAAATGTGAGGAGAAGAAGTGCATAAATATAGATAACAACATGCACAAGGAACGAAAATGGTCATACATATGCATGAAGAGAAAGTGAATCCATGCAGATCCACAAAAGCAACCAAAGAGGAAGAGAGTAATGAAGGAGGAGAACATGTTAAATGCATTGGGATATCTATGTTGCAAGCGAAGATGTATGCGCTTCATTGATCTTGTAGACATCAGGGAATGTAGAGGACACGTGTGGCAAAGAAGAGGAAGCGAAAGAAATGAATACCTTCTCACAAGTCTCTCTTGCTTTCTTCAGAATGGCAATAAAAGGCTAAGTTCAAGACAAAAGGTAAAATCTCTCGTAAATGGAAAAAAGATTTGCAATAAGGCATATCGCAATATTACTGGATTATCGCATGGTACATATTGGGATTTAGTCACCAAGGCAAAGGGCGGCAACAAATTTAGCATTCACGGTAATAGAGGAAGGTCCAAATCAAGAATCTCAACTGTCAGGACAGTAGCAATTTTGCAAGACTTCATACATGAAAATGCTTTACCTCAACCCCATATATCTACCAAACTCCCTAACGGTGACGCGTTACTAAAATGCACCTTCCAATGGGCTTGACAAAGCTCGAAGTATTTGACTCTATTGCAGAAAAGCAAAGGCAAAGAGGGGATGCCGTAGCTTCTTCTCACACTTTGTATACTCTTTGGAAGAAGAACTTTGGATATGTTAAAATCCCAAGGAGGCAAAAAATGTCAAAGTGCAATGTCTGTGATGATTTAAAGCGAGCGATTGAGAGTGTAACATGTCCAAATCAAAGGGAATTATACAAAAAAAACCAAAAATCTCATCGTGACCTTATTCGACATTCCAGACAAAAATATGCATTTTGGAAGGAGCAAGCTATTTCGCATCCCGATGACTACATGTGCCTTATTGTAGATGGCATGGATCAGAATACAACAACATTGCCTTGTTTTGTTGCCACTCCACCTAAATTACAAGGAAAGCACTTCCTAAAGACACATCTATGTGGAGTGTTAGTGCATGGAATTAAGTTCTTTGCAGATATATGGATTGATTCCTTGCATCTACATGATAGCAATCAAGTTGTAACATCTATTATGAAGGCAATTCGCAATGTATAGCAATCAAGTTGTAACATCTATTATGAAGGCAATTCGCAATGTACATGTAGAAAAAGGTCGCCCACCACCAACTTTGAGAATACAAGCTGATAATTGCTGGCGAGAAAATAAGAATTACTCATGTTTGCATTCTGCTCCATGCTAGTTGCTCATCGAATCTTCAATGAGGTCGAATGTGGATTTTTGTATGTTGGGCATATACATGAGGATATCAATCAGGTTTTTAGCACAGTCTCAAGGGAGCTTAAATGCAAGGATGTGGAGACAATAGATGACTTGGTAAGAAGATGTGGTAGGCAAGTTGGTGGTCATAAGGAAAGTATAGTATGTGAGAGGCTCGAAAGAATGTATGATTGAAAGAGCTTCATTCTACCTTTCATACAAACGGGTGGTGATGCATTGACAGGTCATACCAATCCACGCTACTTTTGTTTTTTTTTTAAGATGAAAAACCCATAATGCAATGGCAATAGTATTCTCATGATACAAAATGGGAACCTGAAGAACCTTACAGTCTCTTAACTTCAATTCCCAGCAAGGAAAGGTATCCAACATGGGCTCCTATACAAGAATTCAATGAGAGATCTAACTGTGAAATAGAAGGATTAAAAGCATTTATTACATATAAAGAGGAAATGATCTGGAGATATCCTGATTCGAAGCCTACTTGGAGAGAACACACTACCATCGTAATTAACAAGACACAAAATTTAATAAAGGACCTTGATAGAATGCGAGGCTCAAAGGATGTCAAGGAAGAATGCAATATGTTTTGGCCAAATGTTCATAACGATTTGCGCCCAGCTCCAGTCTTTGAAAATGAATTTGTATATTGTGGACCGAAGAAGAGAGAGTTTATGCCATAAGTAGATATAGAGGTCGATTGTTTTGTTGTGGTTCTTCGGCCATTGGATGATGAATATGAGAATGTGAAGTTTTGGGTTGCAAAAGTAGTTGATGTGCAAAGAGATGACCAAGGGAGGGCTACAACATTTACAGCGGTATGGTATGAGCCAAAGGGCAGGAAGGAGAATATGGATAACAACACATTGTATACTAATTGTATAATGAAGGAGTGGGTCCCAAATGATGAAGCGGTCTCTCAAGTTTCGACAAAGACAATCATAGTGTCTTGGCATTCAAGGGCAAAGAAATCAAAGAAGCACATGGGATATGAGGTAGAAGGAAAAATAAAAATACCACAGCAAAGTATTTTGCATATACACGAATTTTTAAGGATGCTTGCCATGGAGGAAGTAGAAGGAGACATCGCAAATGAAGAATGTCCATGATTAAAGCTTTGTATTGAAGTCCATTGAAGGATTTTATTTGGGTACTAGGCAAGAAGCCAATTCAAGACAATTATAATCAGACTCATCACCTCCTATGTCAAATGAGAGTCAAAATATGCACTAGATGTCACCCAAGGGTCAAGGCTTGGCAAGACAATAGGGAGTTAATGCAGATGGCACCTGGCAAGGGACTGTCACGTTGAGCAATAAGACAATGGGGAGTTAATGCACCCAAGGGGCAAGGCTTGGCAAGACAAGTGGGAGTTAATGCGGATGGCACCTGGCAAGGGACTATCGTGACATTGAGCAATAAGACAATGGGGAGTCAAATTATGCAGATGGCACGAATTGAGGCTCTTTAAGAGCAACAATTTAAATTGTAAACATATGTTCAATCTATATCATTTTGGATATAAAGACTCTAGCTGAGAGCAATGTCTCTCAATGTAATCATATAATGATAGCTATAATTGCTATTATAATTCTTTGGTTCAATACAAAACTTGGGTCTTATGGCATCATGTCTTTTTTCTATTTATTAAAAGTTTTAAAAATTTTGTGCATATTGCGAGTGACAATGTTATTTTCATGAAATATTTAAGTCTCCTTTCATAAATTTATAAATTTATCACATCAAGGAAAAATATTAAAAATAATTAAATTAACAAATAACTTAGGTATAGCTAGAATTTCTAATATAGGATTATTTCAAATTCTTGCATGTTGGTGCAAAAGTATAGATTGAAAAAACAATATTTTTATGTGAATATGATAGTGCCACAAAGTGAACTTTTGATTTGGAAAGAATATTTTCAGAAAGTAAAATTTTGATTTGGGAAGGATCATCTAGAGTGTCTAGACCACCTAATAGGTTTGTTCCAGGGGTAGACTACTCGTAGACTATGTGATGCTTACTGATTGTAGGGAGCCTTCTTGCTATAGAGAGGCTATGATGCGCGAGGAATGCAAGTGGGAGTATGCTATGCAATTAGGCGTGCCTAGGTACAAGGCTCGTTTGGTCGCTAAAGGGTTCGAGCAAGAGAAGGATGTGGACTTTGATGAGATATTATCTTTGGTTCTGAAGATGACCACACTTAGATGCATGCTTGGACCAGTGGCAATAGAGGATATGGAGCTTATGTAGATGGATGTCAAGGTAGCTTTGGTGCATGGGGATTTGCATGAGGAAATTTACATGGTGCAGCTGGAAGGCTTTGAAGAAAAGGGCAAAGAACATTTAGTTTGCAAGTGGAAGAAGAGTCTCTATGGTCTTAAGCAAGCACCTAGAGAATGGTATCAGAAGTTTGAAGCTTTCATTCGGTCCTAGGGTTTTAGGAGTGAAATTGATCACTACCTCTACACTAAAAGGGCTAAGGATAATAGCCTGATAGTCCTGGCACTATATGTGGATGATACGCTATTGGCTAGCAAGAATAGTTATGAGCTAGATGCATTAAAGGCCAAGTTGCATGAGGCCTTTGATATGAAGGATTTGGGACTTGCAGGTCATATTCTTGGTATGCGCATCACGCATGATCGGAGTAGGAAACTCCTCTACTCCATTGCCTCCATATGTGAAACTGAGTCATACAGATAGTCCCAAATCAAATGAGGAGATGGCCATGATGGCCAAGGTTCCTTATGCATCAGCGGTTGGGAGTCTTATGTATGCTATGATAGCTACTAGACCAGACATTACATTTGCAATGGGAGTTGTTAGCCGGTATATGGCTAATCCAAGAAAGAGGCATTGGCAGTTAAGTGCATCTTGAGGTACATGAAGGGTACCAAGAAGATGTGCATCTGCTTTGGTAGAGGAGACATGCGTGTACTTGGGTATACAGATTCAGACTATGCAGGGCATGTGGATAGTAGGAAATCCACTTCTAGTTATGTGTTCACTTTGCAGGTGGTGCAGTGTCGTGGATGTCTCGTGCATAGAAGTGCATTGCTTTGTCTACCACAGAGGGTGAGTATGTTGCAGCCACAGAGGGTTGCAAGGAGGATATATGTCTTGATTGGCTAGTGGGAGATTTGGGGATTCATACAGGTGTACCGACATTGCATAATGATTCCATGAGTGCTATTCAGCTAGCACGGAATCCGGCCTTTCATGCAAAGACCAAACACATTGAGGTCAGATACCATTTCATCAGGGAGGTACTTGAGGACAAGCGCATAGAGCTTGTCAAGGTTCATACAGATGATAACCCTACAGATATGCTAACGAAGAGTCTACCTAGTTAGTGGTTTGAGTATTGTCGTGTATTGATGGGCATTGGATAGTATGCTCACTGGTTGTTCTCCCTTAAAGGCACATTTTCCTTTAAGTGGGAGGTTGTGGGGTTTAAAGTCACTGTGCCTTTACCCCGGTTATGTACAATACTCAAACACATATATAAATGAATGAAAAAGAAGATTAGGGTGTTCTGCACCCACCAAAACTTCTGTGGCTCTTTATTTCTCTCTCTCCCTCTTCCGTTCTTGCTTCCGTTGAGAGCACTCTCAATGCACACCATATTTTATTATACTATTTCCACACATGCAAACATACACACATATTTATGCCTTTTTCCTTAGACAAATTTATCCATAACAGTACCAATCTCTACCTTTCTTTCTTTATGCAACTAAGCTATAGCATTGTCCGAGTGAGCCAAAAACTTTGAAAGCTCTAAATTATTTGGGAAAAATGCTCCACAAGCACAGTCCCTGCTAGGCATAGTCACTGCATGTGACCCCCTGACTGCCACATCATCATTGAGCACATTTGCACTCCTATTGCCCCTCCACTTAGATCAAGCCGTATCTCTTGATCCAGGAAGAATTTGAGAGTGCTACAAAAAGGTGAAACGATCAATTTTTCATGCTCTACATGCTCATCACATCATGTGCACATTTTGGTGCAAGTATCACTCACTTTTTAGCCTTGCTAACAAATCCACTTCCTATATGCACATTAGCATCTACATCGATGCATCTAACCCAGCACATAAAAAGAACCAAAGAAAAGAAATTATTTGTTATTCTTTCATCGATCAATGGTTGGTGTAGATCTAGATCAGAGTAGAGTATATCGCCATAGAGGGGATGCTTTGAATTTTCCCAAGTTGCCAATCTAAGCCATGCCCAAAATTCCTAACTAGTTCCTACTCTAAGTCAGTCCCAATGCTCACATATGGTTTCATGTCATCACATTACCTGAAACCTGACATTCATCAGTTCAATGAGCAGCCTTCAAAGTGTTCAGAGCCATTGTTGATTGATCAGTGGGCAAATAGCACATGATTTGATTTCACACACACATGCCATCATTGTAAAGCATATTTGGCTATTTCATGGCATTTGGCACATCATTTTATCCTTGTAAAGCCTCTTGGCTATTTCTCGACATCATTTGCCATAGGCCTTGTAATTCACATCGGATTATATATTACAATTCCATCTTCTTCGACACTTCAAAGTTCACTTGCTACAGTCAGTGTCTTGCAGTTGATTTAGATAGTGATTTTCACGACACTTTGAGTACATTTATTGCACCATGTCTACAACTAGCAACCTCAATTTGTAGGCAGCTGCTAAGCTAGACAACTCCAATTATGGCACATGGAAATACCGCATGAAGACCATTCTTGTACTTCAGGACAAATGGGAGTATGTTGATGGATCTACATCTAGACCATTGGATGATCTAGCCAGTAGTAGCTCTACTCCACTTGTTGTCACATCACCAGTAGCGGGATCTGCAATGGGATCTCTAGCTACATAAACAATTTTCGCACCTATAGCAGATCCTTCCATTGCTCGAGCATAGGCAGAATGGGATAAGAAAAATAAGTACGCATATCATTTGATCAAGCAGAATGTGCAAGATGTCATGCTAGGATAGCTCAACACCATCAAGACATCAATAGAAGCATGGGATATGTTCGCAACTCTCTATGAAACCAAGAACACATCCAGGATTCTCACACTGAGAAACCAAATCAACCAGAGTTTCTGACCAGCAGTGAAATTGGTCATGCTTACGTACTCTGGATTAAACACTACAACAATCAACTCGCAGTACTAGCAGCAGGAGAGACCATGAATCCAGCAGAAATGGTTCAAGTCATCCTGAATGGACTAGGAGATGGATATGAGAATCTAGTCCAGAGTATTGCCATCCAATGAAAAAAGCCAACACTGGAAGAACTTCATTCAGTTCTACTTGGTGAAGAACTCAAGATGCAAGCCATTCATGCACACAAAGGTCATTCTAATGATCAAGCATTCACAGCTTCAAAAAGATGCAAAGGTAGAGGCAAAGGTAGAGGTAGATCATTCTAGAGAAGTGGTCATCATCAACAAAGTCAGAATCAGCATCAGCATCATCCAAGCAGAACAAGATCCTTGGTATATTGACATCGGTGCATCATCTCACATGACAAATCATCAGTAATGGTTCAATCTATGAACAAAATGGTTTTTTAAACCATGTTCTTATCCCCCTGACATTCATCATCAAGAAAGTAGTTGTGCGCATGTGGTTTATCTAATTCGCACTCACCATATCTCTCGTCAGCTGTCATTAATCTTGCCATTTTTTCTGCATAGCATGGCAACAAACTACAACAAAACATACATTTTAAAGGAAAGTAAGTCAAAGTGGAACAATGAAAATAATTTCCAATAAGAAGGACTTGCCATCCTTATGTGTTATACAAAAGACAATTTGCTACCAACAAAAAGTAGAAAAAATCAATTGCTAGATCAAGGCCTTACATACACTATCCAAAGCATCAAAATTTGTACTTTCTTGATTCAAAGGCACCCGTAAATGTTCACTATCTACCAAATTATGATAAATAACACTTTCAAAGTCCTCAATTTTAGCATTCAAAATATATAACAAAAAAACTCAGGGCCAGTAGCATACTACTCATCAAAGGGGTTTGTGACAGGCTCCACTCTCTCTTCTTCCCCCTCTCCATCATGCTCTAACCTGATCTGTTTTCTAGAATGATCTACCACAAGTGGCTCAACAATGCTAGCCACAATACCGTTGTCTGAATCAAATGAAAAACAAGGCCTGCCAATGGCCCAACAAGCACGCATCAGAGGGGTTGTACCACAATCAATCTCTAGAACCAGCCCTCCAGGAACACAAAGAAGAGACATAATGCAACCTACAAAAAAACTACTCCTCTCTAGTACACCTCATGCTAGCTGAGAAGACATCGGCACGATTGTCCTTCTAGAGGGAGGTATGTAATGAGTCTAGACATCTTCACGTGGATCAATCAAAAGCTATTAGAAAAGTGGAAAGCTCTCCTCCCAAAAAACTGTTGGATTCTTCTTTGCTCTATGTATTAGAGCTAATACTGAAGATTGCATCTGGAAACCACATGGAGAAAAACATGTATAGTATACTGACTTCAACTAGCAAGCATTATAGCATGAAAGATGGCAAACATAGCATGCATAGGACTTCTCCTTCCAAACATAGCATGCATAGGACTAACGAGGAGACATTTGTCAAAGACACTTTTATCATGGAATGCAAACATAGAATGCATGGAATGGTAGCTTACCTTAACACTTTTATCATGTTCTCTAGAAAATCCATATGGAACCTTGTCATGAATGATCACATGTCTAGCAACCTCCAAGCCTTGGACATATGCAAACCATTCCATCCAACCAATACATTGTCCTGCAAGCAATTAATTTTATTTAAACCAGTAGAATGGAAACACAAAATGTGAAATGTCAATTGTGGTATTGTGCCTTACCTGCCAAAGGACATATGCATGCCAACCAACCACTATCGGACAAAGAAGCTAATGCAATTGCAAGCCCATGCTGCACATGGTCCTTGAGCAAGACATTCCAAGTAGGAGTGGATCCTCTCATTAAGTGGATAGCCAGATGGAAAATCAAGCAATATAAAATATGAAGCCCACTTCACCTTCGTACCCATCCTCTTGTAGTCCTGATCTCGACTAGCCACCGTAATAAAAAACTCATGCAAAATAGCATACTTATCATTTCTTTTAGAGTCAGCAAAGTCTTTGCCCATTGCAATGTAATCTCCAACTATACAAGCAAACAAAGGCATGATGCCATGGGCCAAGGAAATGTCAAGTGACTGTGATCAATGGAACACGTATTGCTTCACAAGTCCCGAGATTGATTCTCCACCTATATGCAAAACCAAATCAATTACAAGTAAAACTAGTGTTAAAGGAACAACTACATATGCTGAACACAACACCCTTACTTGCACTCTCTATGTGATCCATTTCATGCCGCATAGGACTAGATGGTCCCTCATCCAGAAAGAGAACAATCATAAACTTATTAATGCAATGTCAAAACGAATTGAAGAAAACATCAAGAAACAATCATATTGTATCTTCCTTACCTTTTTTTTATAGGATGTTCTTGTTTCTCATTCTCTTTCTTATCTCTCCTTGAGCTTCCCTCCACTTTGTCCTTACTTGATTTATTGGCTTTTTGAGAAGCATAAGTATTAAACAAGTGTGTTTCCCGCACCAGTACTTGTCCGGTAGGGAAATCTATCCACTAGGGACAATGTGCTAATTCCCATTGAGAGAGACGGTGCATGATAGGTGGATACATGCATGCAGCATGACCAATCTCCACCCAACTCTTGCACAAATTTGGAATGTCAAAGATCCTTTTCTCTATTGCCAAGTGGGAGAGGTATCTATCAACCAAGAAAAAAAAATTTTGCATGTCCCAAACCATCAAAAGGTTAAGAAATCAAGTGGTACAGCCATCAATGATTGTGTAATTACATGAATCAATAGCACAAACATAGACAAATGAAAAATGAACCTTTGAATGAATTGACAACATACCTATAAACCACCCTATGGGCAGCCATGTCCAACTCAAATAGTCCATCTCCTTTTTTTTCCACCCTTGCTCTCCATCTTTGTTTTCTTTGATCTTAGCACCACAAACATATGTTTTCTCCCCTCCAGTTTTATATCCTCCATGTATTGGTGCAATGTGTAATCCTTAGGGGTATCCAAAGGCATGCTCATTATTGTGATCACCCTCAAATCTTCAAGCACTTTCAATGACTGTCTCTCCACCTTCTCCAAAAATATATCTCTACTAATCCACCTAAACAGTAAAAGTTGATGCAATTTTATAGTAAAAAGATAAGAGTCATGCCATTGGCAAGAAACAAACAAACACCATGAAAGATGATTTGTATTGGTAGAAGAAACACACCCTCTGTACTCAAGGTCACCCACAGGCATGAAGTACATGTCTCGCATAGGTTTAGTGGCTTCTAACAAAGAAAGGAAAAAATATATTTTTTTAAATCTCAAATCGTACTTTTCAATGGAGCTTCTCCAATGTCACGCAAGGGTCCGTACCATCAAAGCACAAGGCAAACAACTTTTCCAACCAAGCCTCTCCAAGACCAGGATCTATACAATTCAACACCTATCCAATGACGTGTCTATCACTTAACTTCAAAATAAATACAACAAAGTATAGAAAATTCAATTCACACCTTTCCCATCCTATTAGTAATTCTCTTTTGAATTATGGTGCGCTGTTTTCCTTTTGCCTCTCCCCTTTGATCTAAAGGTAGCTTTGTAGATATTTTGTCCATTGCTTTTTTAAGCTCTGTATTGTACTCAACCTACATACATAAGTTCCAATTAGAGAAAGCAAAGGAGTGATAAAGATGTAAGCGTCAATACAAATGCAACATTCTACCTGGAAGACAAGCCTTGCCAGATAACCTCTTGTCAATGGAAACCATGGCTTCTTCCCTTTACTCTCTTGAGCCCTCCAATTCTCTATTGATTTGATCTCACTCAAGGACAATGTTCTCATAAACACCATAGAGTCACACTCACAAATGTTGTGTGCATTTATGAGTATGTCCCTTAGATTGGGTTTGATAATGGCATGTTCATTCATGCTAGAAAACAAACAGCAAAGTACACAACCCAATTAATAAATGCAAAGTAGCATAAAACACAAATGTGGAGAAGATTCAAAGAGTCCATGCACTTACAAATTCATTCATTGTAGCCCTGCCAAGAGAGCAATCTCACTAATTTTCCTTGGGTCAATTATTGTGCATACCACTCGTACATGTCTTTTCTTGTTTGTAGGAAAGATTTCCTTGATAACACTCATCCATGCAGTGGTCCTATGATTGCCCTCCCAAAAAATAACATCTTTTGTGACATAAAATGAAAGTCAGTGTTAGAAATCACATCTTTCTCAAACTTCTCATCCACCTCTCTCTAGGTGGGAGACCAACTCTTCCTCATATCATCTGTCACAACTATCCTCTCCATCACTCTTGCAAACAGATACAATGAAAGACCCTTTCTCTGCGAGATAGCCCTCCACTTGAAATGTACTTTTGAGTGAAGATACATCATCACGAAGTCCTCTCACTCTTGCATAAGGTATCAACCTACACAAGGGAATGCGAGGACACTGATCTGAATCAAGCATCCTACATTTGCCAATCACATCACCTCCTCCTTCCACCTGAACTTCACTATCATCCAACTCATCCTCCTCCACTCTTGGACCTTCATCTCTTTGAGTTGATGATACTTCAACCTCTAGCCCCAGCACACTTTCTTGCTCTTCCATTCCACCTACTGATGATTCAACATTGTGATCTGCTTTTGTTCCTCTTGTCACCTTTGTAGAACAAGATGATGATTGGCAGCATACTCACTTGCTGAACAAGATGATGATTTCCATTTCACTTCTCTCATATTTAAACTTATCCTGGACTGCCTGGGGTAGCAAAAGAGGCAGCGCGTTAATGCGCGTTAATGCACTGTTAACGTGCTGCCTCTTTTGCTGCCCCAAGCAATCCAACTGCTACCACAGCAAGCCACCTTGCTTCATATCTCTTTCTTGCTTGCACTCTTACCATTACGCTTGCATTCTTATGATTTGCCTCCCTAGGCTATGGTCACTGAATTTTTGAAGAGAAAAGAGTACTTACCTCAAAAGCTCTTTGCTCATTGAAGTTTGTTGAAGGCCGCAAGGAGGTCGATGTCATTGAAGTTTGTTGAAAGCTGCAAGCAGGTCGACGTCAAGGCAGACACCTCGGAAAGGAAGGAGTCGACATCGCTAAACTTTTGAACTATGGGAAGATGAGAGGGCAACAATGGAAGGGGGTGGGGAGTGTTGGAGGAGTGTCAGGAGCATTTGGGGGAAACATTTGGGGGAGAAGATAGAAGCATTAGGGAGGGACCTGTCAGGATAGAAAGAGAGATAAAATCACTTCAAGGCTGGATAGAAAGAGAGAGAATCTGACACAGCCCATGACGCCCTTCCTCATAATATCTCCTGATTTTGCAGGCGATTTTGTAGTAACAATTTTGCAAGCGATGGTAGGCCTAGCCTTTAAAGAAACGATTTTTGAGGGATTTTGCAGGCCTGGTCATTATTAGACGGTAGGAGAAGACGTGGGTACGAGTAACGCCAAAAACCGCATAACCCTTGCAATAGTGAGGAGAACACCTTGTAATGACTCATGATGGAAATAGTAATATTGCTCGTTCATGCAAATGTGAAGTAAACTAACACATTTTGATAGTTTTCATTTTAGATATGGATTTGAAGATACTACTCATTCTAACTATTGCTAGTAAAATATAGTAATTATAAATCTTAATTTTTTTTCTTGATATTTGTCTTTCAGTACCAATATAAAAATTTGAAAGTTACTTCTCTTTTTATTCATTTATATTAAATGTACACCCCTCGGGGGAGTCACTCATCTTATGTAACCCTATCCATGACTTCAACAGAAGGATATTTTTAATTTCTAAAATTTACAAAATTTAACTTACATAAGGGATTATTTAAAATGATTTTAGACAAAAATTACATATTTTTATAGAAAAAGGGTACATTTTATTAATGAAAAATCTACAGATAAGGGATTTTACAAATAACCCTTGAATGCACGTGATATAGAGAGTTTATATATAATGACCCCCCCGAGGTACACCCTTACTGAATGAAATGCATGGAGGCATCATTCAAGTTACTATATGCATGAAGGCATCTTGTTCAAAGATTACCATTATTCTAAACAAATAAACACATATTGTTCAATAAAGACTTGCATTTAAACAACCACCTTGGATGCTAGTGACATCCATTTGCATTTGACACTTACAGAGATGAACTTGCTTCTTCTCTTCTCTCCCATAATCCCTCTCAGTGGCTCTTTCAACACTTCTCTTTGCTCCATTCTCTTCGGTATCCAACACATCTATGCCATTTCTTCCTTTACCTCCCTGCTTTTGGACCCTTTGTGTAGCTAGCTTTTCTCTTATTCTTTAGTTGGTGTCATCTGGTGCTACATCTTGGCTCTAGCATTTGAATCATGCCTTTCTCAGTTTTCATTCGCTTTGGAAAACATGAATCATTGACCATTTGTTTTGACACTCCTTTCCTGGAGGTTTCATTGGTGGAGCTTAAGGAACGCTTTCACATTGAGAACGAGGACATTGAGCTACATCAAGAAATTGGAATAGATGAGCTTTCCATTGTACTTCCAGTGGTGAACTTAGAGGATGGTCAAAAAGGGTTCAAGATTAGTGGTAGCCAACAATCAACCTTAAGAGTTCACATGCACTATAAGAGAGGTACTCATGGTGACTTTATGAATCATGAACTGAATAGTGTGGTTTCACTTATAGATAGGATGCCTTTGAATAGTTCTCTTCATGTTGCACTCAAATCTGTAGCTTTGATGGAGAAGGTTATTGAGCTCCCTCTAACTTACGATGGATATATTGTCTTCGCTTCCACCTATGCCTAAGGGTTCACCAATGTCTGGAATGGAACAGAATATGCTGATGGTCATGTTTGGACAAAATATTCCACATGTTCACAAGACTGCTTCAATGGTGTTGTGAGAATGAGTAGATGTTCAAGTTATTTGAGATGTAATTTGGATTGTCCTTTCCTTGAATGAATGGGAGTTTTAAATGATACACAATGGAAAGGAAAGCTTAGGAGACCTCCTCGACCTGGTCCCATTGATCCAGCCTGGGGGTCACTTGTGTGCAAGCATTGTGATGCAATACCAGAGTGTGTTTACCTATGCAGTGCTATTATATATTATTGCTTTCCCCATGAATGAGTGAAGACAACGAGATGTGCAGTGCATGTGGGTTTCCATGACTATCCAGTTGAAAATGGTAGAAGTCGAGCAAAGGAAATGCAAGTAGAGGATCTCATTTCAATGCGTGCTAGGTTGAATGGAAATTCCTCTTTCAAAAATATTGAGGTCTTTGTGGCACAAGACCTTATGATGGAGATGATGATAGCAAAGGATGGGGTTGTTGTGGAGCCGCTAGATGATGAAAAGTTTGAAGAGGTGCTTGAAACCATTACACCAATGACCCAGAGAAGGAGGCTTTAGAGAGTGATGTAGAGCACAAGAAGTGAGGCTAGAGGAGGGGATGGTGGGAATGGATTCAATACTTGATTTAAAGAGGAGATGCAAATATCCATACCTACAAAGTATCCTATTTCCTGAACAATTGCAAGATGAACAACAACCACATATCTTTAAAATGTCGACCATTGGTCCAGGATCAGGAGTTGATCTAGTGAATCGCATGTGGCCTGTGGGATTCATAAGAGAACTATTAACTATAGGAATATGTGAATTCAAGGTGGAGGATAACCATGCTTAAGTTGGATTCTGGGAGCTACTGAACAATACAATTGAGAAGAATGGTTTTAAAAAACCTGAATTCCGTGGATTCATGGCAGACGGAGCAAGAGCAAATTGGCTGGCTGTCCACACTGTTTATAATGGTGGACCTGAAAATGTGATGGATGGTAGAGAAAGAACTTGTGTTTTCCATTGGGAGATGAGCATGGTTGAGCACACCAGATGATGCATTAAGCCACAATTTTAGGAGGAGAATAAAGTTCTATGTCAGAAGTTGAGAGCGGCAACAACTTCAACTTCTGTAGACCAGTGCAAACAAACATTGAATTTGTATCGGCGGTCCCGGTTCATGTGAAGGAGGGTGAGCTACCAACATTGCATATGTGGCTTGCTTGGTGGGATGTTAGATTCAACCAGTGGGGGGGAATGTTCTTGCGGCAAGAAGAGCACTCTGGATTTCTTCCTACAGTGAACCTTTCAGAGACAAAACATTCTAGCATGAGAGCAACACATGGATATGAAAAACACATAACATTGTATGATGATTGTGCAGCAGATCTTGCAATGAGTGTCCTTCAGAGTGCCCACTACAATGCCTTTATGAATGGAAGACACTTGGGTACAGGACCAAATTTGGATGCTCTCCGGTGAAGAATACTTGATGGTAGTGGGTCTGGTAAAGGGGACAAAAATAGGCTTGTGGATTTATCACACACAGTGATTGAAGAGATTGGGATACAATCTCCTGAGATGAATAGACCAATAACAAAACTGGTGAGCATAAGAAGAAAGAGGGTTCAAAATGTTCAACATCGGTCCATGCAAATGATAGTCATCGACTAGAATACATGACAGTGACAACAAGGAGAGTGATAGGAAAAAGAAGACAATTTGATTTTAAAATTCCATAAAAGGACGTGGTTTGTAGAGAGAGGGGGAAATCTTTTGGCGAGCTTTTTAATGTGAGCTTTTTTACCATTTCCTTTGTTTTTGCGAGCTTTTTTTAGAAATCCATACATGTTTTTGTTATAAGAAAGATGGGGAGGTTAGAAAGAGGGGGAGAGAATATAGGATATGTTCATTTTCATAGCATGTGGGAGGGGTGGAAGAGTGTATACTATGCACAAGGGGGGGGAGGATATGAGTGGCAGTAGGAGGCAAAAAATTATGGAAGATATGTCCATATTCAAAGTAGAAGGGAGGAACTATGGGAGATATGTACATTTTAAAAGTGTATAATTTGACAAATTTGACCTCATATTTGGATTCCTCGTCGAATTCCGGTCATTTTGAGTACCAACATGACCATATTCTGATAAAAATTGGAAAAATGGTGTTTTTGTCATTTTGGCCTGTTTGGGGCCTGCTTTGAGTCTGCGCTAGGGTCAAATTTGTCAAATTATACACTTTGAAAATAAACAAATTTCCCACATGCTCTCCCTGCCCCTTTACATTTAGTAGATGAACATAACTTTCACATTCCTCATCCTCTCTCTCCTCCTTGCACTCCTCTTTGCATACCTTATAAGTTCCCCCTCTACGTTCTCCACTATGATAATGAATATATGTTCTAACTCCCCTCCCCTCCCTTCTCCATGCCACCTTACCCATGCGCTCGTCCCTCCCCCTTTCCTTTATCTCCCCTCCCCCCCCTCTCTCCTCTTAACTGCAACCACAACCCAAACTTTCAACCCACCCCACTCCATGACCCCCCCCCCCTCTCTCTCTCTCAGGTGAATGAAAAGCTTGCAATATTCATGAAAATTGAAAAAAAGCTCATGACAAAAAGCTCACCAAAAAATCACACCCAGAGAGAGATAGATATTCATGAAGCCAATTGGGTGATCAGGAGAACCGAACCACATAGCATTGTCACATGCTTTGGCTACTTGGCAGAGAGTCAGAGATGATGTGGGGAAGTAATCAATTCACTTGGTAGAAGTGCAAGTTATGGTGTGCCAACCCCTATTTTAAGGGAAGAAGGCAACATTCTCATGGAGTGACAGAGCAGTTTGTATGGCTTGGACATTGATCCTGTTGTATGAACATGGAAAACGTGCACCTCATGTGGAATAATGATGTTCTCTCTCACCACCTCCCCATTTTTTGTAACTGGCTTGTGTATCCTTTCCTAGAAATCTTTATTCAACTTACTTCTCCATGAAACAAGCTTTCCATCACGATGAGAAGGGCGAACATGGCTAGGTGTATGGATCTGCTGTGTATAAGGAGGTCCCATCACACCAATAGAATCATCACTATTAAATACGAACCCTGCCCTTACAAGGACACCCCTCTCATCTACAATCATTGATGTCCCACTTGCAACCTTCCATACACCTCGAGAGACCCCAGGAACACCTTGAATGGATTTATCCACATTCCATGTATGGGTGACATAAGTATATCCTTTCGGATTTTCTTTCTTAGTCCTGCAATGAACCATGCCATGAGTTACTTTGCATCTGGCATCTGGGCGTAGAATCGGATAATATATGTAGGTGTGCTTCCCTGCATGAAGTTGCACTAAGTTGTATTTTTTGAAGGTGGAAGAAACCCATCAAGCATTTAGTAGGCAGCCTAGATGTCCTTTCTTTATATTTCCTTTGGAAGCGGATGATATACATAGGTGTGCTTCCATGTTTTGGCAATGCACGAAAAAACATTTTGTACAATCATTCCAAGGGTTGGAAGATATTTTGAAGCATCAAAATTTTTATCAATTTTTTTTTGTATGACATATGCTTTTTGTGCTATGGAGTTAATAACTTTCGGAAAAAAGGTGTCTTCTAACAACATGAAGAGTAGTTAATGTAATATGTTACTATTCTCATTATTGAAAGCATTCAATATTTTATTTTATCATTACTTTTTCACAGCAAAGGAAACATGATTTGAACATGTACTTCTGGAAACATGCTAGCCAAGATGCAGGCGAGTGGGTAAGCTTTCTTGGAGCATAAGTTGTGGTAATTGGCTGTCCTAGATGAATATGATGTGGTTGTTATTAAATAGATAACACCTTGTATTGTTGTTGGTCCACGCTCGCTTATTTGGCCTCGCTCGCTTTTCTTCCCTCGCTTTTTGGTAATCCTCGTGATTGAGCTTTGGGATAGTTTACTTATTTCATTATTGAAACTAGGCTTGGAGTAAATGCGATTTAAACCAGCCCAGTGGTTGGAACATTATGCAACCATAGGTTGGTTTAGCTCCGTGGTTGAAGAGACATTGGTTATTGACCAGCCCCGTGGCGTGGTTGGGCAAAAATTAACAACAATATATTTTGCAACAACAAAAAAACAATATATTGTTATTTTACTAAACTAGCCCAATGGTTGGAACATCATGGAACTGTAGCTGCTTCAACTCAATCACCAGTTATGTGATTGTCCTAAACTAGCGTGGTTGAAAAGACATTAGTTGTTGACCAACCCAATGGCGTCATTGAGCAGAAATTAGTAGCAATATATTTTGCAATAGAAAAGCAATATATTGTTATTTTACGAAACCAAATCAATGGTTGGATTGTGGTTGCTTCATCTCTACCAATTATGTGATTGTCTTGAACCAGCGTGGTTGGACACACATTAGTTGTTGATGGTCCTAATGGTCCCGATGGTTGAAATTACTGTGTTTCTTAGTACTTGAGTTAGTTAAATGAATTTCCTGCTATTTGGGTCATATACCACTTAATTTCTAGACTGGCATGGCTCGACTTAATGTCATTATCCAAACCATCTTGGTGTTGGTTCAAGAAAAACATCAATTATTGATTGAAATTGTGAAATTCAGGAATGAAAAGCAATATATTGTTATTTTCTAATTGTGAATTTTAGAAATGAAAAGCAATATACTTGTTATTGTCTAATATGTGAAGTTGAGACTATCAGGCTACACCAGCCCGGTGGTGGAAATTACGATTGTCCCAAACCAGTCCAGTAGTTGAAATTGCGATTATCCTAAATGTGTCCTAAACTAGCCTAGTGGTTGGCTGTGCTAAACATGTCCTAAACCAGCCCGATGATTGAAATTGTGACTGTCCTAAACCATCCCGGTAGTTGAAATTATGACTATCCTAAACCAACATGGTGGTTGAAATTGTTTTGCTTCTAGTAGCTTGGTTAGTTCAATCACTACAAGGCATAAGCCCTTTTCTGATGAAAATACTGACGCTTTTTACATAAATTTTTTTTTTTTAAACGGGCACAAGCGTTGTTATTAAAGTCGTTAAAAGAGTCGAAAGAGAACTGTCGCTATATAGTGACACTGATAAACGTTGCTATATAGTGACACTGATAAACATCGCTATATATCAACACTCGTAGACATCGCTATATAGCGACGATTAACAAAACTAAAAAAAAAGCATGAGTGGGGCTAAACAGGGCCATAGCAAGCCCTGTTTTGCCCCACTAATGCTTCTTTTTTTTTGCAATTACAAAAAAAACTTTTTTATTACAAAATTTCCCTTGCGAAAAGGGTGATACAAAATCGCTCAAATGAAATGATCGAGCAACAAAAGCATATACATGTCGAGTATATATAACATTGTTTGTTATAAAATTACCCTTTCAAAAAGGGTGATACAGAATTGCTCAAACGAGCGGATATACAAAATGACATACATGGCAAAAAATATATATAAACTGCTAGTAGTAGTACTACTACTACTACTCATTTGAATCGGCCTCATCGTCCTCGTCCTCGTCCTCATCTTGTTGGCCTCATCCTTGGTCCTCATGAGCTGTGCCTTCTCCTTGATCCTCATCACGTGCATCTGATCCCTGGCCCTGGTGATCGCTCGCCTCCAGTGATGGGATGCTTGAGCTTTGACCCTAAGAGTGAACCATATAAATTGAAAATTAGATTGGAACTTAAAGAATCAAACAATTTAAAAAGTGAGATTACAAGTAGGAGTAGACTTATACTGTGCAAGCAACCACCTGAGCCAAATCGACTGTTGCTGCCATTGCCTCTTGCTCAATAAACCACGGCTTTGTTCCTATGCGAAATGCATGTCGCGTCTCTGCATTTGTAGGAAGACGACCCATCACAGCTTGCTGTGGATCATTTTACGAGAGTTTTAGATAAAGTGCATGTAATATGTAGTAAAACAAATAGAATAATACATTAAATGAGAAGAAGTAGACTTACCATGGTTGCCTTGAACACCAACCATCTGCCTGCACCAAAGTACGAAGTACCTACGATGTCCAGCCGTCTCTTCGCAGCCCTCTTCTAACTCTTAAACATTTCGGGATGTCCCTATTCTGCTTCTTGAAGAACTTCTAATCAGCTTTGTCTACCCAGTTGGGTTTAGCCATCCCCTTTGCGATGGAAGTATGCAAGATTGATCTACGGTGCTTCAAGACCAAACCCATGCACTCTCGCATATAATTCTCATTAAACTCCCAATTTGGCGGGTTAGGGTATTTTTGTTTTAATTCATCGATGACCGCCTGTTTCTTTTGGTCATCTTGATACCGCCAATCGGTAGCGATGCCGCTCTTGAAGTGATGGCTCATCAGCCGCCTCATGGTGGCCATCACTGCTTTGCCCTTTCTATCTTCTATTATCTCTCTGACATCCATGATTTGATAGGAGAGATCCTCTGATGAGTAAGGAGGACTGATAGTAGCAGAGTCAGAAGGACTGGAAGCTGTGCGAGTGCTTCCCGAGCGAGGAGTAGCAGTGGGAGTAGGAGAGGGCAAGGGACCTAACTGATACTATGTCTCCAGACCAATTGGAGACCTATAGCGATGTGAGTGTGTTGACTTGTCTACATCTCCCAAGTCAGCACAACATAAGCGGCCCCTCCTACTCTTCCTTCCCTTACAAGAGGCACACGCAGGTGATGACCCCTCGGTCAAAGGGGCACGAGGGGATGGCTGGGTAGTAGGTCCAGCCATCGGTGTAGCGGAGGGAGTTGCTGAGGTCCTCTGAGATAGCAGAGAGAAGAATCTCACTGCCTCCTCATCAGTCATCTATGCTACAATCTCGTCGGGACTCCCAACAAAGCCATGCGTGGCTAGCAAAGGAGTTCCCTGAGGGGTAGCCATGGTTCTGTGTCCGAGAGGAGTCGGACCAAGGGTAGTCGTAGTGCTAGGTCCGAGAGGAGTCGGACCATGGGTAGTCTCCTCAGGTGTCACCTGAGAGGAATGAAAGTCCTCTGAAGCATATAGATCATGATGTCTCCTCCTGCGAGGCTGTCCGTACTCGTCGAACGTGCAACGTGATCCAATGTCTAACATAGACACAAACACGAAAACAAAAAACAAAAAATAAACATAAGCATAGGCATAGGCAAAGGAAAAGAGGAAGAAGAGGGAAAGGAAAAGAGATTGGAAGAGGGGAAAGAGGGAAAGAAGAGGGAAAGGAAAAGAGGGAGGAAAAGAGATTATGCATAAGCATAAGAGCATAAGAGCATGAGCATAAAAGAGGGGAAAGAGGAAAGAAGAGGGAAAGGAAAAGAGGGAGGAAAAGAGAAAGAAGAGGGAAAGGAAAAGAGATTAGAAGAGGGGAAAGAGAGAAGAAGAGGGAAAGGAAAGAGGGAAAGAAGAGATAAGAAGAGGGAAAGAAGACGGAAAGAAGAGGAGAGAAGAGGGAATAGAGAAAGAAGAGGAGAAGAGGAAGAAGAGGGAAAGCAAAAGAGATTGGAAGAGGGGAAAGAGAGAAGAAGAGGGAAAGGAAAGAGGGAAAGAAGAGAAAAGAAGAGGGAAAGAAGTGGAAGAAGAGAGAAAAGAGGAAGAAGAGGAAAAGAGGAAGAGGAGGGAAAAGAGGAGGGAAAAGAGGGGGGAAAAGAGGAGGAAAAAAGAGGAGAAGGGGAGGAAAAGAGGAGGGAAAAGAGGGGAGGAAAAGAGGAGGGAAAAGAGGGGGGAAAAGAGGAGGGAAAAGAGGAGGGAAAAGAGGAGAACAGGAGGAAAAGAGGAGGGAAAAGAGGAGGGAAAAGAGGGGAGGAAAAGAGGAGGGAAAAGAGGGGGGAAAAGAGGAGAAGAGAGAAGAAGAGGGAAAGGAAAAAGACCCTTTTTTAAGAGTGCATTCCTACATGAGTAAGGGTAGCCTAGTAGCCTTCCTTATTGAGAATCAACACCATTTAAACTATTCCAATGAATCAACACCATTTACATTATTCCAATGAATGCTAGTATGAATCACTTAAAGAAACATGCCACCCATAATCGCACCCAATAGTAGGAATTCGTTGACACAATTGTAGTTAGAGGTGCTAGCACATTTTTCAAGGTTTTATTGCATATATTTGATATTTTTGGAGGTTGTTGATCCTGTGAAGAAGGAAAGAGGGAAAAAGAGACATATGCTCATGCTTATGCATGAGCATATGTCTCCTTCTCTTATGCTCATGCATAAGCATAAGCATGAGCATATGTCTCCTTCTCTTATGCTTATGCTTATGCTCCTCTTATGCATAAGCATAAGAGAAGGAGACATATGCTCATGCTTATGCTTATGCATGAGCATAAGAGCATGAGCATGAAAGAGGGAAAAGAGGGGGGGAAAGAGGAGAAGAGAGAAGAAGAGGGAAAGGAAAGAGAGATTGGAAAAGGGGAAAGAGGGAAGGAGACATATGCTCATGCTTATGCTTATGCATGAGCATAAGAGAAGGGGGAAAGAGAGAAGAAGAGGGAAAGGAAAAAAGGAAAAAGAGGGGGAAAGAGATTGAAAGATTGAAGGAGAAGGAGAAGGAAAGGAGGGAAAGAAGAGGGGAAAGAGAGAAGAAGGGAGAAAAGAGGGGGGAAAAGGGGAAAGAGAGGGGAAAAGAGAGGGAAAGAGGGGGAAAGAGGGAAAGAGGGAAAGAGAGGAAAAGAGGGGGAAAGAGGAGGGAAAAGAGCATATGTCTCCTTCTCTTATGCTCATGCATAAGCATAAGCATGAGCATATGTCTCTTTCTCTTATGCTTATGCTTATGCTTATGCATAAGACTCCTTCTCTTATGCATAAGCATAAGACTCTTCTCTTATGCATAAGCATGAGCATATGTCTCTTTCTCTTATGCTTATGCTTATGCTTGTGCATAAGACTCCTTCTCATAAGCATAAGAGAAGGAGTCTTATGCATAAGCATAAGCATAAGCATAAGAGAAAGAGACATATGCTCATGCTTATGCTTATGCATGAGCATAAGAACATGAGCATGAAAGAGGGAAAAGAGGGGGGGAAAGACAAGAAGAGAGAAGAAGAGGGAAAGGAAAGAGAGATTCGAAAAGGGAAAAGAGGGAAAGAAAGAGAGAAGAAGAGGAAAAGGAAAGAGGGAAAAAGAGACATATGCATGATCATACGTCTCCTTCTCTTATGCTTATGCTCATGCTTATGCATAAGAGGAGTCTTATGCATAAGCATGAGCATAAGCATAAGACAAGGAGACATATGCTCATGCTTATGCTTATGCATGAGCATAAGAACATGAGCATGAAAGAGGGAAAAGAGGGGGGGAAAGATGAGAAGAGAGAAGAAGAGGGAAAGGAAAGAGAGATTGGAAAAGGGGAAAGAGGGAAAGAAAGAGAGAAGAAGAGGGAAAGGAAAGAGGGAAAAAGAGACATATGCTCATGCATGAGCATATGTCTCCTTCTCTTATGCTCATGCATAAGCATAAGCATGAGCATATGTCTCCTTCTCTTATGCTTATGCATAAGAGGAGTATGCATAAGAGGACTCCTCTTATGCATAAGCATAAGAGAAGGAGACATATGCTCATGCTTATGCTTATGCATGAGCATAAGAACATGAGCATGAAGAGGGAAAAGAGGGAGGGAAAGACGAGAAGAGAGAAGAAGAGGGAAAGGAAAGAGGGAAAAAGAGACATATGCTCATGTTTATGCATGAGCATATATCTCCTTCTCTTATGAGCATAAGCATAAGAGAAGGAGACATATGCTCATGCTTATGCTTATGCATGAGCATAAGAGCATGAGCATGAAAGAGGGAAAGAAAGAGAGAAGAAGAGGGAAAGGAAAGAGAGATTGGAAAAGGGGAAAGAGGGAAAGAAAGACAGAAGCAGAGGGGAAAGAGGGGGGGAAAGAGGAGAAGAGAGAAGAAGAGGAAAAGAGAAGCATGAGCATATGTCTCCTTCTCTTATGCTCATGCATAAGCATAAGCATGAGCATATGTCTCCTTCTCTTATGCTTATGCTTATGCTTATGCAAGAGGAGACATATGCTCATGCTGATGCTTATGCATGAGCATAAGAGAAGGGGGAAAGAGAGAAGAAGAGGGAAAGGAAAGAGGGAAAAAGAGGGGGAAAGAGATTGAAAGATTGAAGGAGAAGAAGAAGGAAAGGAGGGAAAGAAGAGGGGAGAAGAGGGAAAGAAGAGGGAAGAGAGGCGAAGAGAGGGTTCTTGCACCCATCACTGTAGCTAGGTGCTAGTTGCAGGCCAATGCAAATAACAAAAATAAAAAATGGAAAAAAGAGGAAGCACTTACCTGGAATAGTATATCCCACTCGGTGTTTTGTGGACTGGCCCTACAAAAGAGAGGAAACATACCATTTTTCAAATAAGATGTTAGAGGAAGGAGGAGATTACAAAAGCAACTTCTCAAAAAGATTGGATTGAGGAGACAAGGAGAAAGAGAAGGAAGAGAAATACAAAAAATACTAGAAGAGGTGAGTCTTCTTTCAAATCTAGTTTTCTATTTGAATCCTTTGAAATCAAGCATGAAAACTAGTACACAACTTTAGCAATACAAGGAGAAGCACTCACAAAACGAAATCTCACAAAAATCCTACCTACATTGGTCAAAGAGACTCACCTCTTGAAAACCTTTTTTTCAAGAAACCAAAGAGGAAGAAGGGTGGAGAGGGAGCACAAGAGCTAGGAGGGGGGTGAGTAGTGGTGAGGAGTGGAGAATAGAGTGAGAGGTCATCGGAAATAGGTGGGAGGAGAGATTGCTTTGCTTACAATAGAGATTAGGGAGTGCTAAATAAAGCACCATGTGTCATGTTGGGTTTTGGTTTTAACCCACAGCGTTACTATATAGCGACGCTGTTTTGTCACTATATAGCGATGCTTTTAATTAAAAACATCGCTATATAGCAACGGAACGGAGCAAAACATCACTATATAGCGATAATTTAAGACACTTTACGTTTAAAGTTAAAAAAGAAGCTTATAGATGTTATTTTATAACTGTTAATATATTTCCTTGCAACTTATGTTGTGATTTTATAAGTGTAGATGAAAGGGACAAGTGGAAGCTCGTCTGATGATGCACCAATGCTCGGGAGCACAAAGTGGCTTCCGGAGAGGTTATACTATCATTGCACTCATTACAAGCGAGAAGTACGGCATCAACTTCATATTATCATGTGCCATTTGTGGATGTATGGGGAGGAGCCCGCCGAACTAGTACCCAGCATTGGTGTTGCACGTGTTGATGGATTATTGGTAAGTCAAAGCTATTTAAGTTCGCAGGTAATATTGGATAGCAGGAAATACAAGATCTTATATTTACATGAAATCTTAAAACAGGATGAGGAGGCTGACGAGGGTATGCATATACCTTCACACTTTCAGCAAGACTATAGTCTCCCGGATGATGAATTTGGTATGGACGACATGATGGATTCTATTTTTAGAGGCACTACATCCCATGTACATGTGATGTCAGAGTCTGAGGTCAAAATGCGAGAGTTGCAATCAACACAATTGTACGAGGGTGCTAGGATGTCTAAACTACGTGCTTGTCTCTCAATCTTGAATCTGCAAGTAAAGTATGGGTGGTCGGATACAAGTGTCTTGGCCTTAATGAGGATAGCTCTTGCATTAATTTGACTCATTATTTGGATATTGTTTGTTTTGAGAATTATCATGTATGGATTGATGTACCAAATCATCATTTTTCGAAGCCTATGTATGTTTGAATCAGGGATGTTTTTATCAAAGCTATGCTTATATATTAATCTAAAATCTTGGTGAAAGTTTATCGAGATAGTTTTTTTAGTGTCAATATTTGTATAACAGATTACACTTTTATATATTTTCTTCTGAATTTTAAAGAAAAAGTTGTAAATTATGGTGAAACTTTAAATTTTTTCTCATAAAAGTTTCAAATCTTGGCGAATTTTTCAAACCTTTATTTTTATCAAGGCATACAAACTTTCAACACCAATATAAAAGTTTCTCTTCTTAACGAAACTAATAGGAAAAAATCATCCATGGTTTGAATTGTGATAGGTTGCTCCAAAAGATGTTGCCTGCACCAAATACCATGCCCGCATCAAGAGATGAAGCAAAAAAGATGCTAACAACAGTGGGTATGGATTATGATACCATCCATGCTTGCCATAATGATTGTATTCTCTTTCGTCGTGAGCATGGAGATTCTATTTCATCATGAGCATGGATTACGCTCGACATCTTGGTCGACATGGCCCATAGTTGTGGTGAATTACAATATCCCACCATGGCTAATAATAAAAAAGGGACACCTCATGCTTGCACTACTTCTGCCAGGGAAGTACAAGGCAAAAAATATGGACGTGTACATGGCACCTTTGATAGACGAGTTACAGATATTATGGAGAGGAGCGTGGGTCTTTGATATTTCCAGAGCTCCTAGACATACCAATGATATTTTGGTCAGGGATATCTTGATGTGGACCATGCATGACTATCCAAGATATGGAGAGTGTGCAGGTACGTGGTTTTGTCTCTACAAGTATAATATAGGATTATGCTTTTATGACTCTCTTTTGCATGCATGTCTTATACTAACACATTCATGCACGCATGCAGGACTTGTTGCAAGTGGGTACCATGCTTGTCCTGTTTGTGGACCAGTCCAAATATGGCAATCAGGATTCCAAAGCTATAGTTTCTTGGAAAAGTTTGCAAAGCATGTTGTTTCAACAAACAAAAGTGAACCAACTTTGGTAGAAGCACCTCTCGAGCATCATGTATTCTTGATTTGATACATACAGATGTATGGGATTATGCTGGGACTCGCAGCATCAATGGTTCACTTTAGTACTTGACCTTCATCGATGACTACAACAGATATTGTTGGCTCTACTTTTTGAAAGAGATATCTGAAGTGTTTTCCAGATTTCAAGAATTCAAAGCCATATTAGAAAACCAGACAGGCAGAAGATCAAAGTCATGAGATCAGATAGAGGAGGTGAATACATGTCTTCAACACTCATGAACTTTTGCAGAAGTCATGGCATTCGAAGAAAATTCACTTGTGCAGATACTCCTCAGCAAAATGCAAGAGCTGAAAGGAATTATGGTACTTTAGCAAACAGTGCTAGAGTAATGCTTAGTGAGAAACAATAGCCAATGCAAACTATTTGCTTAATCGGCTTCCTACCAAACTGATACAGGGTATGACACCTTACAAAGCATTCACTGGACACAAGCCACATATTGGGCATCTCTACAGATTTGGTTGCATAGCTTATGCCCATATACATGATGATCATCATAGGTTATTGGATGCAAAGTCACGTAAATGCATCATGGTTGGCTACAGTGAAGAAAGCAAAGCATACAAGTTGTATGATCCCATTAATTGTAAGGTCATTATCTCCAGAGATGTAATCTTTGATGAGGAATCAGAATGGGAAACCTCAAATGCACAGGAGATAGATGTATCGACTTCACAGTCATCTACATAAAATATTAATGAAGAAGAGCAAGAATTGCTAGAAACACCCCAAGCAGAGCCATAATAGCTCAGATGGTCTACTAGGGAAAGCAGACCACTAGCCAGATTGACATATGCTCAGAAAGGCAAAGCAATTCAGGTTGAAACCACAAGCAATTCAAGTTGAAACCACCAACTATGCTCTTATGACTTCCATCATGGCTATAGAAGAGCCAGTGTACTTTGAAGACATAGTAGACAAGCCAAAATGGCAAACTACTATGAAGGAAGATATGCATGGTTTGTATAAGAATAATACTTGGGAATTATGTGACCTTCCACCAGGAAAGAAAGCCATAGCAAAAAAATGCGTATACAAAGTGAAGTACAATCCAGATGGAAGTATTCAAAGATACAAAGCCAAACTAGTTGCAAAAGAATTTGCACATCAATATGGTCATGATTATGATGAGACTTATGCTCCAGTAGCAAAGATGGATTCCATATGGTTCTTGATATCACTAGTGACACTTAGTAGATGGAATGTGTACTAGCTGAATGTCAATGCATTCCTCAATGGTTATCTAGATGAGGAAGTCCACATGCAACAACCAGTAGGAAAGGACAATAAGGTTTTCCATCTCAAGAAAAGTCTCTATGACTTAAAGCAAGCACCCAGAAGTTGGTATAGCAAAATCGATACGTATTTTCTGATCTAGGATACATGGAGACCGATGCAGGTCATACTCTCTACTACAAAATTCAAGGGGAAGACATTACTATTGCACTTTTGTATGTAGATGATCTGATTGTGACAGGAAGCAAGGATAGCTTCATTAGAAAGCTAAAACAAGATTTAGCTACAGAGTTTGACATGAAAGATCTTGGAATTATGCACTATTGTCTTGGAATTGAGTTTTGGAGAGATTCAGATAGCACATTCATGAGTCAACTCAAGTATGTTGATAGTCTCTTGAAGAAGTTTCATATGGCAGATTGCAAGATTGCATCCACTCCCATGGAACAGAGTTTGAAACATACAAAAGATTCAAAAAAGCCTACAGTCAATGACAACTACTATAGGCAACTTATTGGATCTCTTATATATTTGACTATCACACGGCCAGATATTTGTTATGCAGTAAGTTCACTTGCACAGTTTATGGCAAATCCAAAACAGTCTCATTAGAATGCAGCCAAAAGAGTCTTGAGATACATCAGAGGTACAAGATAGTTTGGGATAGAATACAGAGGAAGTCATCCACAGTTGCATGGATACTATGATAGTGACTATGCCAAAGATCATGAGACCAGGAGATCCACATAGGGATATACATTTTTCCTTGGTGAAGGTGCTATATCATGGTTGTCAAACAAACAACCAACTATTTCTTTGTCTTCAACTGAAGCAGAATATAGAGCACTCACTACAAGTGCATGTGAGGCTATATGGCTCAAAGCTATTATCAGAAACAGATTACTTTGATGAGTCAAAGCCAACAACAATATACTGTGATAACCAATCGGTTCAAGCATTGGCCAAGAATCTAGTATATCACTCTAGGACAAAGCACATTGTTGTGAGATAGCACTTCATTAAAGAAAGAGTGTTACTTAATGACATCACATTACAGCATTGTGATAGCAAAGAAAATGTTGCAGACATATTTACCAAACCACTCAGTAAAGAGCTTTTCGAGAAACCCTGACTAGCTCTTGGTTTGATGAAGAGGAAGGACATTCCCATTAAAGGGGTGTGATGGAATGTAATGTTCAGTCCTTCTTCGATTCCCCAGATCATCATCTTGAGGGAAGGCCTACTTCATGATGTTGATCTTGAGGGAAGGTGTTGAGAGATCATGCTCAACATCATGTGATCATATGTGCATAGAACCATCATGTGAAAAGGAAAGTGTTAGATGCCCTAGCCCTAACCCTAAATGGGTTTGTATATATTCGACATTATCAACTAAATCTAGTGTACATTTACTCATTTGTGGTGTGCTCTCTTGCTGTTCCCTCTCTCCTCATCTCCACTCTTCTCCTCTCCCCTCTTCATATTTTGTCAAATAGTCTGTCAAGGTCAAAAGATTACCATCACTGAAAGCGTGATTGAAAATGCATTAGGCATTCCTGGAGGCAATTTGCAAGCACACTTCTTCAAGAAGCAGTGGAAGAGACAGGATATTCTAGATGTATACCCCAATGCTCACATTAGTAAAGATGGTGGAGTCAAACTTTCTAGCTTGCCAACAGACCTCCAAGATGTGCTGAAGAAGACAATGCACTTCTTTACTGATAGGAGAGGAACAGTGAAGTTATCGCATGTTCAAGCAGTAGTAGAGCAACTGAAAGGACGTGATGCATCTTTCTCAAGGGTGATCTCCAAGATCATTGATAACCGACCTGAAGAATTGCATCGATGCAAAATCCCAATTTTCATCTCAAACCGGTGGAGTTGCAATGCACTTGCTACCATCTACCCTCAAAGGGATTTTTGAGCAACACGATAAGAAGATATATGAGAAGGTGACTTTCTCTTAATCACATATGCTCTTGGGGGTTCACCTAAAAAATTTTCAGTGTACCACGTGCATTCAAAAGAAGGGGTATTTTAATCCCACTTTTAGGGAAAATTTAACAGGATTATAATAACAGGAGGGGTTTTTTAATTCAAGTTTACAAAAAAATACGTTAGTTTATGTGAAGCTAGTCAATGTATCTATGGAGAAAGAATATGGTAGGTTATGACAAACATGGGTGATGTGCCCAGTATGACTAGTTTAGTGATGCTTTTTCAGTGTGAAAAATATGTGACTGGTTATAGCAACTACCTAATTAGTGGCCAGATAAGAGCTCCTAATCTGTATGATTAAGAAACCTTAATGTAAAACACACCCTTTAGGTTCTAATCTCTTTATCAAAATTGCCCAATTCCCCATGCACAAGAAACAAAAGAGCTTACAATCATTAGGGAAAATGATATGCTCTTATGTCTCTCAAGATGGGCCAAAAAGCCCAATGCACAAGACACAAAAGCTATTACAATCCCTAGACAACAACCGTGCTCTCTACACACCCTATAATCCCTAATTCCTCTCTTAAAATTTCCCAAACCCTAAAGCACAAGTTGCCATAAGAGCTCACAATCTCAAGGAAAAGGATGCACTACATAAAACATTGTATAGTATAATATCGATATATACAAATATACTAGTGGAATTACGTATTCCACTAGTATTGTCAATGTTAAGTATACCACTAGTATATACCAATGAAATGCTCATGTACCAAAGGATATTCTACTAGTATATCCACTATTTTTGTCAATGTAAGTAAACCACTAGTATAAACAAATGAAATGTTTATTATAGTACAATTGGGAAGTGCCTTTTTATCAATAGGTTATTAACATTCATTGGCTCCTTGGTAATTGTTTTTGGGCCATCATGAGGACCAAAGTGATAATGGGTTTTTTATGTATGGTTATTGTGCAAGATCATGTGATCACTTTATTACATGATTATGTGATTTGCAAAGCCCTAGAAAAGTACTTGATAGAACTTTCCTCCAAGGTCTAACAACATGAAACCAAAGATATTATGTACTACAACCAAGAATCCACACAAGCTCTATGGTTGCAAGAGATGAAGCAGCATGGTTAGGAAAGATTGACACTTTGGGACACTACTGCTCTCATACCATGTTGTGATAGTAATGTAAAGTGAGAGAGAGAGGGAGGAGCAATGAGCACAAGCAACAAGATACAAAATGAATGTTTCTATCATGAAATGAAGATTTCAAGGGCTTATACTAAACCTTCTTAAAATGTTATTAGATGATAGATTAGGTAAGTTAGGGAAATTCCCTTCTACCATTCCATAGCACATACATTGTCCCGTATACATAATTGCAATTTACATCTCAATAATTATTGGGGTCACAACCTACACTTCTCATTCTTTTAAATTCAATAAATAGAAAAAAGGTGTGGTTTAACATAACTAGCCCACACCACAAAATATATGCAAAAAGTCAAATCGGTTTTAGTGCAAGGTGTGAGAGGAGAAACAAAATCATATTATGAAATGAAGCTTTGTATTAAGGAATCAAAATTTCAAAAGCTATATACTAAACCTTTCTCGAGACCCTATTAGACAATTGGCATATCTTTTAAGTTATTGACATGCCCTTTTACCACTCCATGGTACATACATTGCCCTTGTGCACATAAAGGCAATTTGTATCTTAAAAAATTATTAGGGTCTCAACCTCTAATTTTCATTTGCCTAGACTCACCCAAAAAGGAAAAAAGGTGTGATCTATATCAAAAGTAAGATGTTTGGAGATAACTAGCCCTCAACACAATATACATGCACAAATTATGCACATTCTTTTTGCTCTATCCATCAAGCGAACATACAAGTTGTGACTTCTTCAATTGATGCCTTTTACACAATTAATCGAGACAAACAAAGAGAGATACTTTCTCTCTTAAACGTAGACAAGTTTTCAATCTCATAACCCAGAATGCATAGACTCAAACTCATTTGGTTTTCAAGCACTTCTAGAACCAAGAAAATATTACTTTTTAGCCTTAGTGGAAAGTAAGGCTTGATATCCAAGTTGTTAGTTTCTTAAAGGAGAATATTACATATGATTTAGTTGTAAACTTTTGTTAAAGACATGAATCAGTTTTGCTCTTGTAACAACAATTCAAGAATACAACATCAGTTATTTCAACGTATTTGTAGAGCTTTAATGGGAGAGTAGGAGGGGTTTAGATATGGTGAAGCCACCATCTACGACAAGGTTATGGCCACTGATGAATTGGGCCTCATCACTGGAGAGAAAGAGGGCTGCATGCGCCATGTCTTGGGCTGAGGGGGAGACGCCACGGAGGGGGGAGGCAGCAGTGACGGCTTGCGAGAGCGCACTGGGTGGCATAAGCGACGGGTAGAGCTCATTGAAGAGCCCTTGCACAAGGGGGGTGGGCACGATGAAGGGGGAGATGGCATTGACGCGGATGCCATGCGGAGCGAGCTCGCTGGCAGCGGAGCGCATAACACCGATGACGGCCGCCTTGGAGACGCTGTAAGCGGTGCCACCGCCCTGGCCGATGATGCCGGCGATGCTACCCATGCAGAGCATGGAACCGCGGCGGTCCGAGGAGGAGGAGGAGAGCATGGCACGGGAGCCATGTTTGAGGCAGAGGAGAGCACCTTTGACGTTGATTTCCATGGTACGGTCAAAGTCTTCAATATCTAAGGCTGAGAGGGGGCTAATGGCTCCCTTGAAAGTTGAGATGCCTGCATTGGCAAACATGATGTCTAAGACCCCGTGCTTTGAAACTGTATAGTCTACCACTGCGGCTACGTCTCGTTCTTCGGTCACGTCGCAGTGGAAAAACTCCGCCCTCTCCCCCAGACCCTCCGCTACCGCCCTCCCCACCTCGTCCTGAATGTCCCCGATGATCACTCGCGCTCCGTTCTCCACGAACAGCTTCGCTGACGCAGCTCCGATCCCACTTGCTCCCCCAGTTATGATGACAATCTTTCCTTCCAGCCTGCATGGCATAAAAAGAATTCAATCATCTAGCTGTTCTCTCTCTCTCTCTCTCTCTCTCTCTCTCTGTCTCTCTCTCTCTCTCTCTGATCTCTCGCTAATCTACATCAGACTTTTGCTACAGCAAGTAATCCCAGCTGCTTTCAAAGGCCTTCCGACTCTCTAGGTTCAACTGGAACCTCTATCACATGTCTCTCTCAGCTCTCTCAAACTCATCATAATCATTCTTGTTACATGAAACCTATTCTGTCCATCCATTCGTTACACAATGCCGCTTCACATCTACTGCACTCGCCCTGTTATTTGCTTCGAGAGCTTTCCACACATCAAGTGTTCTCTGCATGTTCAAATCATTCTGAATCACTCCTGAACTAACAGATGCTATACCACATCAAAAAATTGTCGCCTGATGTGCTCTTTTAAATTTCCTACAGCCTGTGAAGGAGAAGTCTATTATTTCTGAAAGAGCTGCGTGAACTTCGAAGTGCCCGGATGAAGAGACAATTTCTTTCTTTCATGGGAAGCCTGAGGTAATCTGTCTTCTACTACAAGAGACGACTCAAGAGCCCACATAAGTGCAAAGAAAGGGAAAGACGGAAGCAAACCTTCTGGGTGCTACATGTGCTTCAGGTGCAGCCATGATTCACAATGTTTGCTGAAAAAGAGACTCTTTGTGTCGAATGACCTGCAAGCGAGGATGGATGAAGCCAGGCACTGATTGAATCTCAGAGCAGGCGCTGATTGAAATGAGGATGGATGGAAGCAAGCAGTGATTAAAATCGGCTAAGGCATCGATCGTCGGAGTGAAATGAGGAGCTGACAGTTGCATGGACAGCCTCACGATTGAGCTGCTGATGATTACCTAATACCGCTTAAGTGATGAACTTTACGCGTGAACTACAGCTGTGGAGGCCGGCGAAATGAGTTCTCATCTAAACCAGGCTGTAGTAACAGACTGGGCAACCACCACAGAAAAGGAGACAACAACAGAGCTACTCGTAGATTCTGTCGTGAAATACTTGCCGCCCACTAAATGCCTTAGCCCGCCTTTATGGAACATCTGTCTGTCGCGCCTCTTACATTACTAGTAAACAAACTAATGGGCACAGTTTTCAAAGTCGCTCAATGAATAAATCTAGTAAAATCGTTATGATTGCCTCAAAATTCTCCACTCCCATTGTCTCATCAGGCCCTCACAACATTGTCCCACCAACAAAAAGGATCACAAGTCATGACATTTGCATCATGGCCCTCAGTTTCCTAGGAATTTGGCATCTTGGCTTTTGATTCTTATAAGCTAAAAGATGGAATTTTCTAAAACTTATCCCCATCCTCACCTTTCTCGTTAATACTATGAATACGACTCAAAGCTAAAAAGCAAACTGTCCTTCACACCCAAGTGAGCTTGGCATTGGCAACAAAACCAAAGTGCCCTTTTGGACCATCCTTACGTTATTTCAAGTGATAAACTAAGGTACCTTCGGATGTGCAAACCACCAACCTCGAAAATGAAAGACACGTGAGCCATTCAAATACAAATAATCTTATGCCCAATGGGAGATGTTCTACAGGTCTGGCTGCCAATCACATGTCCTCTACATGAAGCTCTCATGAATTTAATCAAAGTCATAGGTGTCATAGGTGTCAGGTACACTCATAGCTCAAAATAATATGTAATACATTGTCTTACATTGGCATTTTTTTCATAACCATGAATTAATTAAGAAATAAAGCATCCCTAAAAGATTGTACCCGCATGTTCTTCGAATGTATCAACACTCGAACATGATTACTATTTGAAAATTTTCCATACAAGTATTATAACACACTCCCTCTAAATAATCCTTACCTTCTATCCTTGAGATTGATTTATCCATGGTATTTAATTCAACATGAGGTTGAACTTTTGCCTCATGAACTCAATGGGGCCACTATGATGACATCCTAATTGTCTTCAATGTATTTTCAAATTCAAGTATACTTAATGTAGGACATGCTCTAATGGCCAAGATGTTTATAATTTTCAAAGATCCCAAACAATGTGAATTCCCAAGCCATTTGAAAATACCCTTAGATTGCTACAGTTTCTATTCTAGAATTAATCATGTCAACAATTTGTCCACATGTAAAGTGAATTACTATATGATGTCTTCACCTACATAGTTGGCTTATGCGAGTCTTCAAAGTTCCACTTCCATTTCAAGAATATTGTATATTCTGAAATGCTAGTCCCAAAGGGTCAAAATGTCATTGAGTGTAGCCATTTTTTGGGTAGGTTTTATGCATATGAGTTGCATAAGCCATTATACAAGTATATTTTATTTAAATGTAATAATGTGATCTCTAGACTAATCTAAACATTGTAAGACTTAATCAAAAGATCAATACAGTAATGAGTGTCGTTGTGAATTAATCTTAAAATAATTTTATAACATCAAACTATTCAACATTTTAAGACTTAATCAAAAGATTAAGACAGTAATGAGTGCCGTTGTAAATTAATCCTAAAAGAGTTTTTTAGCATCAAACTATTCAACATTTTGGACTTATGTAAAGTCTAATTTCAAAATTGGACTAAAGAAAAGTCCAAAAATGATGAGTATTGTGCTCCAATACTTTTTTTATCTATCTTTCAAAATAGAAGGAATGTTAGCAACATAAATTACAACCAAAAATCTCCTAAGGTTACCAAATAGTAGAATGTCGACACCTCGTCGACACCCTAAATTATAACCAAATACTTACTAAGATTAACCAAATACTGCAATCTCGGCACCCTATATTATAACTAAATACTTGCGTAGATTAAGTTATTTTTTAAAACATCAGTCATTACTACACACGGATTCTATTGCGATGTTTAAGTACCGACGTTTAGTGTGCATGGGGCGCTAATCATCGGTATGGAAAGCACGTCCCATAAAGCGTCACTATATAGCAACTTTAAGCAAATGTCGCTGTATAGCAACGATTTCTAAAGTCACTATATAGCGACATTTGTCAGAAATGTAAGTGTCGCTATATAGCAACACTGAGATACTATTTTATAGTGACGTTTTCTAGAGAGCTTTTTTTACTCATATCTCAGGGGGGTCACTATGTATAAACCCTCTATATCACGTGCGTTCAAGGCCTATATTTAAAGTCCCTTATCTGTAAAAAATTTCATTAATAAAATGTACCCCTTTTCTATACAAATCTGTAAATTTTTTCCAAAACTATTTTAAATAGTCCCTTATGTATATTTATTTATGTAAATTTTAGAAATTAAAAAAATCCTTCTGTTGAACTCACGTGATAGGGTTACATATGATGAGTGACCCCCCCGAGACTCATATAGGCCTTAAAAGTTAGTTTTTTCCAATGACAAATTTTTTTAATTTTCATACATGTTTGATCTTTTGAGAGAATAAAATATTCATGTCTAAGTTTGAGATGAAAAAAATCAATGAAGAGCATTTACATCAACTCTTTCATCTTGAGCCAAGTCTAACATGCCAAACAAGTCTATCTCTAACTCTATACCAAGTTGATCTCCTATATCATCATCGTACTCTAGCATCGTACGTTCACCTAAAAGTACTTGATCATCTGCTTCAATAAAGTGTGGTGATTCTTGATGATCGTTGTCTTCTTCCTCAATATTGTGATCTCCATCTTCCTCTTGTGCAATGTCATTATGTGCATCTTCCTCTTGGCTCATATTGTGATTTCATCTTCTTCGCTAGATTCATTGGGATTAATTAGATCCGGCATTGGTAGTGGCATCTACATATCCACATCTCTATCTTTAAAAATTTGCTTACTTCTGTAAGAAAATAATACAACGTCTATGCTCGACAGATAACAGGATCTCGTACGCAAGAGAGAAAAAGGCAGGTCAATGGTATAGGGTTCTCACCCCAGAGGAAAAGTATAACTGGGAGACATTGAGAAAGGCTTCTATTGTGGGATTCGCCACCACCGGTGATAAATGGAGCCCGATCAATCAACTATATGGGGTAGAACAAAATGACAAAGAATTCTTGAGGGATTACATTGTGAGAATTAAGCACCTCAATGCCCACTCTGAACCCTATGAGTAGATGAGCGATGAACGACTATTGCCTTGCTTCCTTATCGGGTCAACAAACCCAAAGTTGCATGACCACCTCATGGTGATGAACCCCACCTCCTTTGATTTATGCAGCAAGGTGGCCATCTGTATATGTGACAATATGATGGACAAAGTGGATTCGTACAAGGCCTCGGCTCCCTTCGAAGTAGCCCCATCGGTTAGCTCCTCGAGTGTAGAGTCAAGCAAGAAGGAGGTAAACGAGCCTAAAAGTTTAGATGTGAGTGAGCTAGCCTCTAATGTGTTGGAGCAACTAGGTCAGCAATGGAGAGTAGGAGCCTCCAAAGGGGTGCCGAGCAACCCCCACTTGCTTCCATGCAGAAACATCTGGTGTGGGGTATGCAATGGAAACCACCCCTCCAATGAGTGCCCATGCCTAAGGGCAAGGCCAGCACTCTACTGTGCACACTACCATAGGTGGGGAAACCATGATACCTCCCAATGTCGATTTTCGAGGTCCTTCCCCAACCCATGTATCAAATGTGACCCCCATTGGCCCTCATAGCCCCACCCAACCTCTAGATCTTGCAAGGTGGCCCTGTGGCTAGCTCTAGCCAATACCAGGCTCAGCCAACCCCACTACCACCACCCATACTAGGCCCACAACCCCCACTATCTTGCATCACCCTAGTCAACCAAGTGTTGGTTGAAGAGTTGCCCAATGACTAGGAGGAAACGGATCTTCATTATGGACCTCATGATTATTACCCCTATAAGGAAGGGAGTTGAGCCCTGACTCACACCTCCTGCGAGAGGATCAACAAGCCCTCGTATTCGAGATTTCCCCCATAAACGCAAGAGTGAGAGATCTGAACTCAATTGCTTGGAGGCCCCTGCTCCAATGTTATACCTACCAAGGTCCCCATAGAGCAAGTGAATGCCCCTAGCAAGGCACTTCAAGCCCACCGGTGTCCTATTTCAAATGCCAGGGCCCACACTTCTTAAAGGACTATCCCTACAAGGATCGTACGCCCACTGCCCCAACCGCAACCAACCCAACCCCCTTGTGCACAAGATGTGGCACAGAGCATCTATTCCAAGACTGTCCCACAAGAAGACCAACCACACCACTCACCCCACCAAAGAGCATCCGATGAGGAGACGGCTACCCTTGCCACCTCCTCTGCTTTCAAATAGTCTTCCATCCAATGTGACCCTGAGGTACCCCTGGTTCCAAAAGTAAACAAACCACTGTAGACAAGGCTTAGCACCGCCGGCACCCACCTACAAAGAGACCTATCCTAACCCGATCTCTCGGGGGGGTCATTCATCATATGTTACCCTATCACGTGAGTTCAATAGAAGGATATTTTTAATATTTAAAATTTATAGAAATTAATATACATAAGGCACTTTTTAAAATGATTTTGGAAAAAATTTATAGATTTGTATAGAAAAAGGGTACATTTTATTAATGGAAAAATTACAAATAAGGGATTTTACAAATAGGTCTTGAATGCACATGATGTTGAGGGTTTATACATAGTGACCCACCCGAGCCCGGTCTTTACATAAAGGATGCCCAGAACTTGGTGCATGAGTGCCAAGATAAGTTGAGCATCAACTAAAGGCCAGTAGGGGGCCAAATACTATCCATCTAGCCCACCTGATGGGGCATTGAGGAGAGAAATCACTCAAGGTCCCAGAAAGAGTGGAGGAAGAGGAACACATCAGCTTGGAGTAGTCAGAGGCTCTGGATCTGATGGAGAAGATGTTCCAAGAAGACCCAGTGTTGCATAACCTCCAAGACAAAGGAGACCTATATGGCTTTGATGACATGTTGTCCATGGAGGAAGAAGCTTCACCAAAACCCTGCAACACTATTGGGCTGGCTGCCTTCCTATCTACAAAAGTGAAAATGCTGATCACATCTCTGCTAAGAGGAAATCCCATCTTATGGCATGATCTATCCAATTGAATGTTCCTACCTCTAGCCCCTACCAGCCCTAAGCCCAGCCCTAATCCCAACCAATCAATGCTAGAAAAGAGGCAGAACCTACCTAAGATTTGTAAGAAAATAATACGTCTGTGCTCAACAGATAACAGGATCTCGTATGCAAGAGAGAAAATAAGATAGTATGGAGAATCAAAAATTTGATTACTATAGAGCTGATACAATAGATGGCGCTGCCTCCCAACCATGCGCTCCTATGAAAGAAGCTTCAATGGTGTGCTGGAAACAGTAGAAGATGGAGGCTGGATGCTAAGGAATTAGGGTTGCTATAGCCAGTGATGAAATGGGCTTCACCAGCTTGCTCTTATATAGCCACTAGTCATACTCGGTTAGGCTCAATTGGGTGACCAACCCAGTCTGCCCAAAATGGTCGACTGGGGGTCAGGCCACCGACCATATGATAGAACCGGTGTGCAAAAACAGAGCAACCAACCTACGGTCTCCATTCAGCCTAAAGCCATCTGGGATCATCTGAGGCTCCAAACGAGCCCCGCAACCCGAGAGTGTGCTGCCTCGGGAAATGCTTTGTCTACCCTCAGTGCAATCAGTCAAGGGATGCCTTCCAACACTTGCATGTAGCCTAGTTGGTGGTGTGCCAACTCTATCTAAAGCCATCCAGCCATCAGGCCACACATGGCCCCCATCTGGTGTCCAAACCAGGACCTATCGGATAACCGAGCTACTCAAATGCCTTCTTCTCATATGGGGGGCTTACAAGTAGAGTTAGATGGTTCCTGCGTAGTTACAGGAGAGTGGAGCATTGATATCTAACACCCCCCCTCAATGTCCACCTGCAAGTGAACTTACTTTTTCGGCCCAATGGATGAAGATGCCTCTCCAGCAAGCCTCTTCCAAGAGCCTTCGTGAAGATGTCTGCAGCATTCTTTGTAGTTGGACAGTACATCAAGTCGACCTCTCTATCCATGATGAGCTCGTGTACAAAGTGATATTGAATCTCAATGTGTTTTGTGCGAGCATGGAACACCGGGTTCTTTGCAATCACCATGCAACTCTGATTATCACATGATAACTGTGTAGGCTTGTTCTGCACTGCACCCATGTCCCCCAAAATCCTCCTCAACCACACTGCCTCGCAAGAAGCAAAGCATGCAAATATGTACTCAGCCTCGGTAGAAGAAAGAGCAACTGTGGGTTGCTTCTTGCTAACCCATGACACAACTCCAGATCCAAGTGAGAAATAGTACCCTGTAACTGATCTCCTACAGTCCACGTCTCCTGCCCAATCCGAGTCATAGAATCCGGTCAAGATGTTGCCCTTGGTATAGGTGATGCCATGATGTATTTCAGCACTCGCATCCCTGCCCTCCAATGGTTCTCCCGGGGCTTATTGGAAAACCTGCTTAGAACACCAATTGCAAAACTGATGTCCAGCCGTGTGTTGCACAGGTAAATCAAGCTGCCCACAAGACTTCTGTACTTCTCTTCGTCCACTAGTGGTGATGAATCCTCGTTTGAGAGCTTCGCGTCAACCTCCATAGGGGTACCAACTGTCTTGCACTCAGCCATGCCAAATGCCTTCAGTATCTGTCCAGCATACTTCAGTTGTGAAATGATCTGTTTCGGCTCCTGCCAAACTTCAATTCCCAAACAGAAATGCATGAGTCCAAAGTCTATCATTTCAAACTCTCTTCCTAGCAAATGCTTCATCTACGAGATCTTCTCTTGATGGTTCCCTGTTATGACAAGGTCGTCCACATAAAGGACCACAATCATACACCTGCCTCCTTCTCTGAAGATATACAAATTTGCATCAGATGGGATCTCCTGAACCCGTTTTGCAGAAAGTAGGCATCAATTCACTGGTACCATGCTCGTGGGGCCTGTTTCAGCTCGTAAAGTGCCTTCTTCAGTTTGCAAACTTTACCTTCTGAACTGGGGATCTCAAAACTTGGTGGTTGTTCCGCGTATACCTCCTCCTTGAGATCTCCATTCAAAAAGGCAGATTTTGGATCCATCTGAAACATGGGCCAACTGAGGGCCAACTTCCCTGGGCAGCTAAAGCCAAAACACTATGAATTGTGGTTAGTCGAGCTGTGGGAGCAAAAGTATCTTGATAATCAAAACCATGTACCTGTGCAAATCCTTTTGCCATGAGCCGAGCCTTGTACTTATCCAATGTGCCGTCGAACTTGTACTTGGTCTTGTACACCCACTTGGTTCCGATTACCTTGTGTTTTGGTGGTCGATCCACAAGGTCCCAAGTGTTGTTCTTCATTATGGAGCCATACTCCGACTGTATAGCCTCCATCCACCTATCATCACCATGTGCCTCTTCAAGACACTTGGGTTCATTAGCACGGATCAAAGCATAGTTGACCAAGTGTTCCTGCACCCTTCTTTGCTCCTCTAATCTCTTGGACCGGCGGTGTTCGGATGGTTCCTCCTCAATGGCTGGAGGTTCTCTGCTGTCCAAAAGCTACTTTACCCACTTCGGGAATGGCTGTTGCCATTGTGATTCTATAGGATCTTCTTCATCTCCTTTGTCTTGAATCCTCCCAAGCACCGTTGGGGGAGTTTGGTCTACTATTGGTGGCGGTACTGGATGGATATCCTGGTCCTAGTTGTTTGGGAAGGAAGCATCCTCCTCCAATTGATGCGGCTATTTTGAGAAGACCACATCGCGACTTACAATTACCTTCTTGGTAACAAGGTTATAGAGATGGTAACCCTTTGCCTCTTCACTTTAGCCTAAGAAAATACACTTCCAGCTCTTTGGTTCCCATTTGGTCCTGGTAGCATCAGGGACATGCACAAAACAGTCACATCCAAAAACTCTGAAATGTGCAACTGAAGGTTTCTTACCAAAAAAGGCTTGTAGTGGAGTCATCCCGTTCACAACCTTCGTGTAGCTACGATTCAGGATGTAAACTACAGTGTTACATGCTTCAACCCAGAAAGCCTTTGGCAAATCTTTCCCTTTCATTATACTCCGGCCCATTTCGTAGATGACGCGCATCTTGCGTTCTGCTACTCCATTTTGTTGTGATGTATGTGGCAGGGGTTTCTGCCTCTTGATTCCGTGACTTTTGCAGTAACTTTCGAATTTAGTTGATGTGAATTCTCCACCTCTGTCTGATCTCAACTTCTTCACCTTCCTTCCCGTTTCTTTCTCAACCATTACATGCCATTCCTTGAACCTACTAAAAGCCTCGTCTTTAGTCTTTAGGAAGTATATCCATATCCTTCTACAATAGTCATCGATCAGCATCATGAAGTAGTAGGAACCACCCAAAGCTTCCATCTCCATCTTTTTGCAGAGGCCTGTGTGTACGAGCTCTAGAGGAGCCTTTGCCCTGCTGGCCTCTTTAGGAAAGGGATGCCGATGCTGCTTGCCCATCATGCAAGCTTCACATACATCAGGCAGATCTGAAATTTTTGGTAGGTCTGCAATCATTCCACTTTTATGCATCTCCTTCAAAGAACTAAGGTTTAGATGACCAAACCTCTCATGCCATAGCTTAGTGTTCTCTACATCTGCTCAAGCACTGAAATCTAAGAGTTCGTAAATGTTGTTGTGCCGTGTACCTTTACCAATGACCTTCCCTTGAAGATCCAGAATCTGTGCACCATTCTTATCGAATTGAACTTTGAGGTCCCAATCTGTGATCATGGAAACGGACAACAAGTTCCTCTTGATATCTGGCACATAAAGAACATCAGACAACTATTTTACAACTCCATCTAACTTGAGAGCAATCGTACCTTTTCCTTTTGCTGGACATTTTGCATCATTGCCGACTGCTACCAAGATGTCATTCCCTACCGGCTGTAGAGAGGTATACCAATCCTTCTGACTGGTCATGTGGTGTGATGCACCACTGTCAATGTTCCACGGTTCATCCGCAGGTACATGAACTGCCTCCGTGCAAATCTCCTCAATTGCAATGAATAGCTCTACTAGTATTGCCTGCACGCTGTTGCTGGACTCTTTCTTTACTCCGTTCTTCTCATCTATAATCTTCTTTCGGCACTCATTCTTCTTGTGCCCTACCTTGTTGCAATAGAAGCACTTGATCTTCTTCTTTCTCTTTTTATCATTAGAAGAAGATGGGTTACCAGAGTCCTTACCCTTACCTTTCTTTGATCCAATTCAGAAAGCCGAATCTTCTCCAGTCCTCGTCTTTTGACGCATCTCCTCCTCCAGAAGCATCGCACTGAAATCCTCAAAGTTGAGGGGTGGATTTCTATTCTACATATTCAGCACCATAACAAGACCGTCGTACTTTGGTGGGAGAATCCATATGCACCTTCATGCTAGATTCTCGCTGATGATGGTGATGCCAATCGCAATCATCTGATCGTGCAAATTCTTCACCCTGGTAATGAACTTCTCTGCCACTTCAAACTCAGACAACTCATTCACGAGTTGAGTCTCCAGATTCTGAATCCGCATCTAATTCATGGTCTCGTACTGATTTTTCAAGACCGTCCATGCCTCCTCCGCTGTGGTGACATGTTGAATTAATGCCATGACAGAATCACTAACACTACAGACAATAGAACACAACACATCTACATTTCTTCTTGTCCACGCGAGAATCTCATCTGCAGTTGGTACTATCTATTGTCCTGCATTGGCTGGATCCGGTCTCACAACCGGCCTCACGTCCACCCCAGTAGCAGTGTCCCAAAGCTCGTATGCACTTAGGATGGTCTTCATCTTAAACTTCCAGAGTGGATAGTTAGAGCCGTCCAACTTTTTGCTTTCCCGGAACTGTGGGATTTGCAGTCTTGCGGGCTGGGCCAGCTCTCACAATCTACTCGCAAATAGAAACACACTACCAAATCTTCTTGCTAGAGTCTAGGCTCTGATACCATGTAAGAAAATAATACAATGTCTGTGCTCAACAGATAACAGGATCTCATACGCAAGAGAGAAAACAAGATAGTATGGAGAATCAAAATTTGATTACTGTAGAACTGATACAATAGATGGCGCTGCGTCCCAACTATGCGCTCCTATGAAAGAAGCTTCGATGGCATGCTAGAAACAGTAGAAGACGGAGGCTAGATGCTAAGGAATCAGGGTTGCTATAGCCAGTGATGAAATGGGCTTCACGGCCTTGCTCTTATATAGCCACCAGTCATAGTCGGTTAGGCTCAATTGGGTGACCAACCCAATCCGCCCAAAACAGTCGACTGTGGGTCGGTCCCAAAATAGGCCACCGACCATACGATAGAACTGGTGCATAAAATAGAGCAACTACCCTACGGTCACCGTTCGGCCTAGAGTAATCTGGGATCATCTGAGGCTCCAAACGGGCCCCGCAACCTAAGAGTGGGCTGCCTCGAGAAATGCTCCGTCTACCCTCAGTTCAGTCAGTCAAGGGATGCCTTCCCACACTTGCATGTAGCCTAGTTGGTGGTGTGCCAACTCTATCTGAAGCCATCTAGCCATCGAGCCACACATGGCCCCCATCTGGTGTTTAAACCAGGACCTACCGGATAACCGAGCTACTCAAATGCCTTCTCCTCATATGGGGGGCTTACAAGTAGAGTTAGATGGTTCCTGTGTAGTTACACGAGAGTGGAGCATTGATATCTAACAAGATTCCCATCAACAAGCTAGGCCAGTATTTCGATAGTGATGACACAAACGCCTCAATCCCCATAGTCTACGAAAACTAGAAGCTGGAAGCCATCCTAGATGGGGGGGTAGGAGTGAGTGTCTGCACCAAGGAATGCTCAGAAAAATGAGGAAAACCCACACTCGAGCAGACCCCTCTCTGGTAGAGTAAAGCTAGCTCATTGAGGAACCACTCAAACTCTAGGGGTGCTGACTTGCATAAACATTAAGGTGTTTGGATTCACGTACCTTGTCAGGTTAGTGGTCATGGACTTCACTCAACAGCCTAGATATGAAGCTATCCTAGGCAGGACGCTTCTTGCGAATGTCCAAACTCGTGCATGACTAGCATAATGATAATATCTACTTGCTGCATGAGGAGCAAACCATGAGAGTGGGCCTGCATAACTACAAGGCCCACCCATTATCAAGATACCTCTTTGCTGCAGAGTCTGACACCACCATCCGAACCACCTCCGTAAATCTATTCCAACTATGTGACAAGCAATAGGATGAGAAGGAGTCTAACGACTTTTGGTATGCACCTCTTCCTGAGCCATAATTCTCGCAGAACTGGATGCACATCTTAGCCAACATAGATGTCCTAGAAAGAGTAGGGTTTCAGATCACCACACTAGAGCTCGAGGGTCTTTGACCCCGGTGGTTCCCCTAAGGATGTTCAATATGCTCAAATCCTAAGAGGTAAGCAAGGGAACAGTAAGGGTAAAATCAAATCTTCATTGGCTGACTTATGTAGGCACCACCACCACCCACCACAGGTTCTCCTCTAGCTAGGGAAATAGGTTGAGTAAGGTAACCACCTCCATTGGCTCTATAAGTACAAAGGAATAGCCCCCTTCAGGTCCCAAATCCCCTGTATCCAAAGGCAATGCTAAGGCCAAAAAGTCCACTGCTCCAGTAGAAAAAAAGGATTTTGAGGATAAAGAAGACCTACGGTAGGTACCAACCCACTACAAGGCCTATACTATTCAGGATCATAAGATCTTATATCAATAGCCAAAATATCTCAAGACAACGGTTGTTTTCAAGATATGATGGACCGGCCCTGGTTAAGGAAGTAAACTTAGCCCCAGAAGGGCAGGACCCACAACACATATTTGTTGTCGATGACCTCACTCCCAGTGAGGAGAATGCCTTAATAGCTCTCCTATGGGAATATAAGGACTACATGGCCTAGAAATACAGAGGAAATACACGGACATGAAAGGGGTACCTGTTGCAGTAGTGCAGCATACAATCCCCATGATGGATGATGCCAAGCCAATACGACAACGCCCCTATCCTATGAATCCTAAATATGCACTCATAGTGAGGGAAGAAATCCAGAAACTCATAGATGCATGATTCATCTATGAGATCGAGCATACAGACTGGGTATCACCCATTGTGATAGTCCTGAAGAAGAATGGAAAAATTAGAGTATGTGTGGATTTGAAGAAGGTCAATGTGGCCACGAGACATGACCACTACCCCTTGCCGTTCATAGAACATGTTCTAGAAAGGGTAGCCAGAAAGGAAGCTTATAGCTTCCTACATGGATTTTTGGGTTACAATCAAGTCTCAATCACTGCCCAAGATCAACACAAGACCGCCTTTGCAACCGAATGGGGTGTATATGCAACCAAGGTTATGATATTGGATTAACCAATGCCCTGGCTACCTTCCAACGTATGATGATCACGATATTCAAGGAATACCTGAGGGATTTTGTGGAAGTCTTCTTGGATGATATTTGCATAAGCTCGAAATGGGATGACCACCTGAAGTATCTTAGGCTCATCCTCGAGAAGTGCCACATATCCCTCAACCCCCTTAAGTGCCAGTTTTGGGTCAAGCATGGTGTCATCCTAGGGCACAGTGTCCTAGGATGGAATCTCTATGGACCACAACAAAATCAAACTCATCTTGGAGTTACCACCCCCCAAAAACACTAAGGGAGTCCAACGATTTACTGGCCACATGAGCTATTACTGGAGATTTATTTTATTCTACGCCAACATAGCCCGCCCATTATACAAACTGCTAGTATCCTTTGAGTGGACCAAAGAATGCCAAACATCCTTTGAAACCCTCAAGCTAGCTCTAGCCACCGCCCCAGTACTGAGGTCTCCTGACTGGAATTTAATATTCCATGTCCACATTGATGCCTCTAACTTTGCCATTGGATGTGTGTTAGCCCAGCCCGGGGAGCATAATTTGGATTACCCGGTATACTTTGCAAGCCATCAACTAAATGAGGCCAAAGTTAACTACACCACCATCAAGAGAGAGGGTCTTGCCATGGTCTATGCAGTCAAGAAGTTCAGGCACTACTTGTTAGCTTAACAAGCTTGTCTTCTTCGTGGACCATCAAGCATTGTTGTACTTGGTCAACAAACCCTACATGACGGGATGCATCCCTAGGTGGATGTTGATCCTGTTAGAATTCAACTTTACAATCGTTGTGTGCAAGGGCAAAACCCACATTCCAACCGACTACCTATCAATGATCCCAAACGGCGAAGCTCCAATGGGAATAGAAGATGATCTCCCTGACGCTTCCCTCTTCTTCCTTGACGTCATTCCAGAATGGGCCGTCGAGATTGGCCACTACTTGGCCAACATACTACCCCTAGTCCAAGACCTTAAGAAGGATAGAGCTTGTAAACTCATTAAGGATGCAACACCATATCAGCTGATAGCAGGCCAACTCTACTGCATGGGTAAGGATGGAATACTGCGAAGATGCATGTGCGAATGCTAATACATCAAGGTGCTTGAAGAAGCCCAACTCAGGAATCACAGGTCATTTTTCTGCTGAGGTTACAACACCTCACGCTCTTTGGAGACGTGGTTGAATTTGTCAAATGATGTGACCCCTGCGAGCACATCCAAATCCCACATAGGGCAGACATGATGCCCCTGACCGGGATCCTGGCCGACCAACCCTTCGAGAAGTGGGGCATCGATTTCATTGGTCCCATAGGCCCAACCGCTAAGGGGACCGGGGCTTGATACATCATCCTAGCCACTGACTTGGGTAGAAGAAAGAGCCACGATAAAGGTTGATGCAAGATACACCACCAAGTTCTTATATGAAGAAGTCATCACATAGTTTGGATGCCCGTTGGAGTTAGTCAGTGACCGAGGAACTCACTCCCTTAATGAAACCATATCAATCCTGACAAGTGAGTTTATGATCATTCATAGAAAGTCAACGCCATACTACCCTAGAGCAAATGGCTTGGCCGAAATCTCCAACAAAACTTGCTGTAAGATTATCACATGTACGGTAGAAGCCAGTTGTACTGACTGGGCGCATAAGCTCATAGCAACGTTATGGGCCTACAGAACCTCCTACAAAGGGACAAAACATTGTACCCCCTTCAAGTTAGCCTTTGGGGTAGAGGCAGTAATGCCAATGAAGTATGTAGTGCCTAGCCTCTATCTTGCCGCCATGAAGGAAAGACTCATGAAAAATGCAATAGCCGAAAGGCTAGTCGACCTCAAAAAGCTAGAAGAGACAAAGTTGCGAGGAGCCTATGCTCTCTGAGTAGAAAAGGCCCAATGTAAAAAGTGGTTCAACTGCAAACTCAAGAATAAGGACCTAGCAGAAGGAGACTTGGCACTCCTGTAAGGTGTCCGCAACACCAAATGTAAGCTTAAGTACCAAGGTATGGGTCCTTACCACATAGTTGAGATCACTCCTCAAGGGTCATGCCAAATAGCCACCCTTGATGGGACAGAAATGGATGGCTACCTAAATGGAAGTAAATTGAAAAGATACTACGGACCACTGTGACACCCAAAATTGATATTTTTTATTTTAGCATTGGTATTATTTGCTTCTATGTTTTACTAGCGGCTCTCACTTATTTCTATTTTCTAAGATATTGTATGGGAATGAGAGGATGAGTGGAATGGATCATTGTAAATACCATGTGTATGAATGATAAATACCTTGGTATGGGGTGAGAGTTATTTGTGTATGGGATATTATGGGGTTTTTAGAAAATAGGAAGAGTGAGTCATATAAAGAGGTGGGCTCATGTCCATGTGTTCCAATAATATAAGAGAGGCCACATGCCAAGCATGTGGAAGGCATGTGGAGGAGTATGGAGTCAAGAGGAATCCTTCCAAAATTCCTATGTGGAATAAGGAGGATGTGGACATATGGAAAAGAGAGGGCCCTATGGGCTCCATGTGGGGAGACTCTTGACTTTCTCAATATTTTAAGAGCCTTGAGCATCTTTTCATGGGACACATGGCAAGAGTAGCCAAAAAGGACATGGATGGTGACATACGGGCTTATGTGATTGATGGGGAAAGGAATCTACATGTAGCAATTGTAAATGGGTGAACGAGGTTGACAAAATCTCTATAAAAGGAGCCCTTCTCTCCCTTGTTCATCATCTCTTCCACCATTAGGCCTAATGTTGCTGTAGCTCTTTCACAGATAGTCAGTGAAAAGCTATTGAGATATCGAGCTCCACTCGCGATATGCCAGGGTGACCGTTGTGCATTTATGTCACCGACTTGTTAGCTGCAGATGTGGTTGGTACACCGCCCACGAATAATAGCTGAATGATAGCTATCCTTATCTACTCTAGTTTGTGGCTCAGTTAGTATGCCACCTTACTTAGTTGAGTTTGGTTTGAGACCCACATATAGGGTTCTTCTATTTCTTTGTACTAAAGTTCCTTTTGGCTTTCACAACTAAGAAGAGGAAAACTGTTTTCAGCCTCCACCTTTGTGTGTATTCCCCCATTGTGCATGTGAAAAAGCCGCAAGTGAGACTCCTTCCCTCTCTCCTACTATCTTCACATGGTATCAGAGCCTTGTTCGTGGTAAGGAGCTCAAGAAAGCAAACCAAGTTCATGGTGTCCTGGTAAGAGGACTAGTGTTGCTTTCCTATTTCGAGTTTGGGAGAAAATCTCTGCAGGTAGCACAGCCAGAAGTGCAAGAGTGCACTATCTCAGATTGAGATGCCCTTCGCAGTGTGGCGAGAGGGTAGTATATGCTGCGGGACTAAGCAAAGCCCTCGGTGACTTTATTTTTCTGATTCAAGGCCATTTCGGGGCCCATTTTGAAGGCGGAAGTTCTTCGCAGGCACTAAGAAAAAAGCCCTGTTTTTGCTGTACGACCACTGCTCAGCTGGTCGATGAAAAGTTGCCGCAGAAATTGCATCGTATGCCTGTCTGCAGAGATATTGGGAGTTGCAGAATCATGCTTGTTGCCTATTGATGCAAAATCGTCACTAGGAAGTGACTGTGTGGTCAAATACCACTTTCGTCAGTTTTGCAGATCTGCCCGTGTGAGGCAAAAGCTGTGTTTTTCGTAGTGACAGAATATTTTGCAGTGTTCTGTAATGGCGTCTGATTCTCTTTCACAGATTGTCACAGAAAAGCTTGACAAGAACAACTTCCAGGCATGGAAGTTTAGAATGACGAATTTCCTGATGGGAAAAGGCTATTGGGAGTTCATTACAGGAAATGAAGAAGAACCAGTTCTTTCTTATGTTCCCAATCAATAGGAAATGCAAGCATTTAAAGGATGGCATGAGAGAGCCAAGAAAGTTATGTACTGGCTGTCTATCAGTATTTCTGATTCTATGATTGTGCATATTCAAGATGCAAGTACGCCAAAGGAGGCATGGGATACTTTGGCAAAAATGTACAGCACAAATACACAAGCTAGGAAAATGCAGCTCAAACAGGAGTTGCACAATGTGCAGAGAGAAAATTTGAGCATAAATGACTACCACATGAAGGTGAAGAAAATTGCAGATGCACTTGCTTCCATTGGGTCGCCAGTGGAAGATGATGATCTAGTTTCTGTGACCTTGAATGGTCTAGGAAAGGATTATGCATAGTTCTAGACATCCATTGCCGTCTGTGAAAAATTTCTTGATTTTGAAGAGTTGTTTGCTCTTCTAATTTCTGAAGAGTAGAGAAATGGGGGTGCATCTTCTTCAGGAGGAACTTCAAAAGAAACTGTCTTCTACTCAAATGTTGGAAGAGGTAGAGGCAGAGGTAGAGGAGGCCGATCTAGAGGCCATGATAGAAATCAGAATATGCAGCAAACTCAAGAAAACCAGTCCTATGGAGGAGGACGTGGTAACTCTAGAGGCAGGGGGAGCCAAAGAGGCCATGGTGGATGGCAGAGAGGCCAAAATGCAAGCAACAATATTGAATGCTACTACTATGGTAAAATGGGTCATATGGCTAAGGACTGCTACAAAAAGTAGAATGACATTATGAATGGAAAATTGTAGCAAGGCAATTATGCATCTTCCAGTAGACAGGGTGATGACAGAAATGAGCATCTATTTATGGTGCAGCATATGACCAATTCTGTGACAAGTGCAGAAGAATGCAATGATGTGTGGTATGTTGACTCAGGTGCATCAAACCACATGACAGGTCATGCAGAATGGATGCAGGATGCAAGGAAAATGGAGAAACCAGGATTTGTGGAGACTGATGATGATACCGCACATCCTATTGTGCATATTGGTAAAATTCCTTTGTCTATGCAGGATGGGAAAAAGAAATACCTGTCTGATGTATTTCATGTCCCAAACATCACCAAGAACCTGGTTTCTGTTGGTCAAATGGTTGAGCAGGGCTTGCAGGTCAGATTTAATCCTCATGGATGCTTTGTTGAGGATATGAAAAATAACGGTCGCTTGATAGCAAAAGGAAAGAAGAAGGGCAGGATGATTACGTTGGATGCAGACATGCCTGAATTGAGTGCAGCAATGTTTGCACATGGGACCGGTGTTGTTGCAGATATTGATATCTGGCATAAACGCATTGGTCATGTTAATATACAGCGACTTAAATGAATGCAAGCCCAAAATATTGTTGCAGGATTGCCTAAATTCAAGATTGCAGAAATGCATAAGGTTTGTGAAGCCTGTCAATTTGGAAAACAGGCAAGGAAACCATTTCCTAGCCATGTTCAAGAGAGTAAAAAGCCATTGGAATTAATCCACTCTGACGTGTGGACTACTAAAGCTGCATCTATTGGAGGCTATCACTATTTTTTCACTTTTATTGATGACTTCAGCAGAAAAGTTTGGGTGTATTTTATGAAAAAGAAAAGTGACGTGTTTGGGCACTTCAAAGCTTTTAAAGCTATGGTTGAAAAAGAAACAGGCCTGCAAATAAAATGCCTAAGGTCAGATGGAGGGGGAGAGTACCTCTCAAATGAGTTTGCAAGGTTCCTGCAGGAGCATGGCATAAAGCAACAATATTCATGCAGTCATACCCCACAGCAAAATGGACTTGCAGAAAGGAAAAACACACATATTGGAGAGGTATCTCGGGCCATGCTAAATGAGAAAGATCTACCAGATTATTATTGGGCTGAAGCAGTTGCTATAGCAGTTTACATAATGAACAGGACTCCCACTGCAGCAATACATGGCATGATGCCAGAGGAGATGTATACTGGTAGGAAACCAGACATTTCTCATTTGAAAATTTTTTGTTGCATTGCCTATGTTCATGTGCCAGATGAGTTGAGGTCCAAGTTGGATCCAAAAGCTGAGAAGTGTGTCTTTATTGGTTATTCTCTACAGCAGAAAGGGTATAGATGCTATAACCCTTCTACTCGTAAGTTTACAGTGAGCAGAGATGTTGTTTTTGATGAGATGAGCAGCTATTATAAACCAGTAAATGTGATGATTGATGTAGATGCACAAAATGGTAATGCTGCACAGAATTCAATGCAATAGTCACAAAATATCAGTGGACCTGCAGTGTCCTCTAGCAGTGGTTCACATACTTCGCCATGGACAGGCAGATTGAGATCGAGAGAATCTCCTCAAAGCAATGCAGATAGTGGTACGGAGGTATCATGAAAAGGAAAAGAGAAGGTAGATCAGCCCATGTTTGATGTGAATGCAGGTCACTCTTATGTGGATGGTGAATCTAGTGGCTCAGAACAAAGCATTGATGATGAGTTGGGTATTCCTTCTGTTGTTACACCTAGAGTAAGGAAGACCAGGGATGTTTTGAGAGCACTTGGAAGTGAGCCTATTTTGCGCAGGTCTACCAGAGCTAGGTATCCTGTGGATAGGTTGAAATATGATGGATTTACAGCCATTCACTATGCCTATATGGTCAAAGTGATACAGGAACCAGAACCCACTTCTTTTGAACAAGCCATGGGAAATGAAAAATGGGAGAAAGCCATGGATGAAGAAATGGATGCCTTGGAAGCAAATGCTACATGGGAATTGGCGCTTTTGCCTAAAGACAAGAATGCAATTGGCTGTAAGTGGGTTTATAAGATCAAGCACAATGCAGATGGTTCTGTGAATAGATACAAGGCAAGATAAGTTGTCAAGGGGTATGCACAGACATACAGCATTGATTATGAAGAAACATTCAGTCTGGTTGCAAGGATGGCAACTGTAAGAGCAGTCATTGCTATGGCTACATCAAAGGGATGGTCTTTACACCAGATGGATGTAAAGAATGCCTTCTTGCATGGTGATTTGCAAGAAGAGGTCTTTATGGAGCAGCCACCATGTTATGTTCATGCTATTCATCCTGAGTTTGTTTGCAGGTTGAAGAAAGCCTTGTATGGCTTGAAGCAAGCACCTAGAGCATGGTCTGACAAGATAGGACAGTATCTTGTCACTATTGGCTTCTAGATTTCCAAGGCAGATTTCTCACTCTATGTGAGAAAAACAGAGAAAGGGATTATGCTGCTTGTCATTTATGTTGATGATTTGATCATCACAGGTGATAGTGATGAAGATATCCTTCATGCGAAAATGCTATTGAAGCAGAAGTTTGAGATGAAGGATTTGGGAGAGCTACGTTATTTCTTGGGCATTGAGGTGATTAGATCACCAAGTGGGATACAGCTCTTGCAGAGGCAGTATGGATTGGACATGCTGTCCAAATATGGGATGACAGGCTGTAAGCCTATTTCAATTCCTTTGGAGCAGAATGTGAAGCTGAGCACAGATGCAGGTGAGCTTCTGGAAGACCCTACTATGTACAGATGCATAGTAGGAAGTTTGATTTATATGACAATTACCAGGCCAGATTTAAGCTATGCTGTTGGATTGGTAAGTCAGTTTATGCAGGCTCCAAGAAAACCGCATTTGGATGCGGCTAGACGCATACTCAGGTATGTGAAGTCCACATTGCAGTATGGACTATTTTATGAGGCTGGGGTTCAGATACAGTTGCATGGATACACTGATGCTGATTGAGCTGGTAGTATTTCTGATAGACGATCTACCAGTGGACATGTGTTCTCTTTTGGGAGTGCTGCACTCACTTGGAGCAGCAAGAAACAGTCTACAGTTGCCTTTTGTCGAGACAGAGGCTAAGTACAGGGGTGCAGCAATGGCTGCATGCGAGGTAGCTTGGTTGCATAAGCTACTCTATGATATGCATCAGTCTATAGATGGGCCAGTTGTCATTTATTGTGACAACATGAGCAGTATACACTTGGCAAATAACCCAGTCTATCATGCTAGGACAAAGCACATTGAGGTGCATTATCACTATGTGTGGGAGAAGGTTTTACTAGGTCTTATCGATCTAGTTTATGTCAGCACAGAGGATCAAGTAGCTAACATATTTACGAAAGCATTGGGTGCAGAGAAGCTGTGCAAGTTCAGAGACCTGCTTGGTGTGTAGGAATTGGGATTGAGCTTGAGGGGGAGTGTTCAGATATCGAGCTCCACTCGCGATATGCCAGGGTGACCGTTGTGCATTTATGTCACCGACTTGTTAGCTGCAGATGCGGTTGGTACAACGCCCATGAATAATAGCTGGATGACTGCTATCCTTATCTACTCTAGTTTGTGGCTCAGTTAGTATGCCACCTTAGTTAGTTGAGTTTGGTTTGAGACCCACATATAGGGTTCTTCTATTTCTTTGTACTAGAGTTCTTTTTGGCTTTCACAACTAAGAAGAGGAAAACTATTTTCAGCCTCCACCTTTGTGTGTATTCCCCCATTGTGCATGTGAAAAAGCCGCAAGTGAGACTCCTTCCCTCTCTCCCACTATCTTCACAAAAGCTTGACAAGAACAACTTCCAAGCATGGAAGTTTAGAATGACGAATTTCCTTAAGGGAAAAGGCTATTGAGAGTTCATTACTAGAGCTGAACAAGAACCAGTTATTCCTAATGTTCCCAACCAATAGGAGTTGCAGGCGTTTAAAGGATGGCATGAGAGCCAAGAAAGTTATGTACTGACTGTCTATCAGTATTTCTGATTCTATGATTGTGCATATTCAAGATGCAAGTACGCCAAAGGAGGCATGGGATACTTTGGCAAAAATGTACAGCACAAATATGCAAGCCAAGAAAATGCAGCTCAAACAGGAGTTGCACAATGTGCAGAGAGAAAATTTGAGCATCAATGACTACCACATGAAGGTGAAGAAGATTTCAGATGCACTTGCTTCCATTGGGTCGCCAGTGGAAGATGACGATTTAGTTTTTGTGACCTTGAATGGTCTAGGAAAGGATTATGCACAGTTTCAGACATCCATTTCCATCCGTGAAAAATCTCTTGATTTTGAGGAGTTGATTGCTCTTCTAATATCTGAAGAGCAGAGAAATGGTGGTGCATCTTCTTCAGGAGGAACTTCAAAAGAGACTGTCTTCTACTCAAATGCTAAAAGAGCTAGAGGCAGAGGTAGAGCAGGCTGATTTGGAGGCCGTGGCAGAAATCAGAATATGTAACAAATTCAAGAAAACCAATCCTATGGAGGAGGACGTGGTAACATTAGAGGTAGGGGGAGCCAAAGAGGTCGTGGTGGATGGTAGAGAGGCCAAAATGCAAATAGCAATGTTGAATGCTACTACTGTGGTAAAATGGGTCATATGGCTAAAGATTGCTATAAAAAGCATAATGACATTATGAATGGAAAATTGCAGCAAGGCAATTATGCATCCTTTAGTAGACAGGGTGATGATAGAAATGAGCATTTTTTTATGGTGCAGTACATGACCAATTCTATGACAAGTGCAGAAGAAGCAATGATGTGTGGTATGTTGACTCAGGTGCATCAAACCACATGACAGGTCATGCAGAATGGATGCAGGATGCAAGGAAAATGGAAAAGCCAGGATTTGTGGAGATTGGTGATGATACTGCACATCCTATTGTGTAGATTGGTAAAATTCCTTTGTCTATGCAGGATGGGAAAAAGAAATATCTGTCTGATGTATTTCATGTCCCGAACATCACCAAGAACCTGGTTTCTACTACTCAAATGGTTGAGCAGGGCTTGTAGGTCATATTTAATCCTCATGGATGCTTTGTTGAGGATATGAAAAATAAAGGTTGCTTGATAGCAAAAGGGAAGAAGAAGGACAGGATGTTTACGTTGGATGTGGACATGCCTAAATTGAGTGCAGCTATGTTTGCACATGGGATCGGTGTAGTTGCAGACATTGATATCTGGCATAAACACATTGGTGATGTTAATGTATAGTGACTTAAATTAATGCAAGCCCAAAATATTGTTGCAAGATTGCCTAAGTTCAAGGTTGCAGAAATGCATAAGGTATGTGAAGCCTGTCAATTTGGAAAACAGGCAAGGAAACCATTTCCTAGACACGTTCAAGAGAGTAAGAGGCCATTGGAATCAATCCACTCTGATGTGTGGACTACTAAAGCTACATCTATTGGAGGCTATCATTATTTTGTCACTTTTATTGATGACTATAGTAGAAAAGTTTGGGTGTATTTTCTGAACAAGAAAAGTGAAGTGCTTGGGCATTTCAAAGCTTTTAAAGCTATGGTTGAAAAAGAAACATGTTTGCAAATAAAATGCCTAAGGTCAGATGGAGGGGGAGAGTACCTCTCAAATGAGTTTGCAAGGTTCCTGTAGGAGCATGGCATAAAGCAGCAATATTCATGCAGTCATACCCCACAGCAAAATGGACTTGTAGAAAAGAAAAACAGGCATATTGGAGAGGTATCTCATGCCATGCTCAACGAAAAAGACCTACCAGATTTTTATTGGGTTGAAGCAGTTACTACAGCAGTCTACATAATGAATAGGACTCCCACTGTAGCAATACATGGCATAACACCAGAGGAGAGGTACACTGGTAGGAAACTAGATATTTCACATTTGAAAGTTTTTGGTTGCATTGCCTATGTTCATGTGCCAGATGAGTTGAGATCCAAATTGGATCCAAAAGCTGAGAAGTGCATCTTTATTGGATATTCTCTGCAATAGAAAGGGTATAGATGCTATAATCCTTCTTCTCGTAAGTTTACAGTGAGCAGAGATGTTTCTTATGAGATGAGCAGCTAGTATAAACCAGTAAATGTGATTGATGATGTAGACACACAAAATGGTAATGTTGCACATAATTCACAGCAGCAATCACAAAATATTAGTGGACCTATAGTGTCCTCTAGCAATGGTTCACATACTTCACCATGGACACACAGATTGAGATCAGGAGGATCTCCTCAAAGTAATGCAGATAGTGGTATGCAAGTATCACGAAAAGGAAAAGAGAAAGTAGATCAGCCCATGGTTGATGTGAATGTAAGTCATTCTTATGTGGATGGTGAATCCAGTGGCTCAAAACAAATCCTTGATGATGAGTTGGGTTTCCTTTTGTTGTTACACCTGGAGTAAGGAAGACAATGGATGTTTTGAGAGCACCTGGTAGTGAGCCTATTTTGTGCAGGTCTACCAGAGTTAAGTATCATGTGGATAGGCTGAAATATGATGGATTTACAGCCATTCACTATGCCTATATGGTTAAAGTGATACAGGAACCAGAACCCACTTCTTTTAAGCAAGCCATGGGAAAAGAAAAATGGGAGAAAGCCATGGATGAAGAAATGGATGCCTTGGAAGCAAATGCTACATGGGAATTGGTGCCTTTGCCTAAAGACAAGAATGCAATTGGCTGCAAGTGGGTTTATAAGGTGAAGCACAATGCAGATGGTTCTGTGAGCAGATACAAGGCAAGATTAGTTGTCAAGGGGTATGCACAGACATATGGCATTGATTATGAAGAAACATTCAGTCCAGTTGCAAGGATGGTAACTGTAAGAGCAGTCATTGCTATGGCTGCATCGAAGGGATGGTCTTTACATCAGATGGATGTAAAGAATGCCTTCTTGCATGGTGATTTGCAAGAAGAGGTCTATATGGAGCAGCCACCATGTTATGTGCATGATGTTCATCCTGAGTTTGTTTGCAGGTTGAAGAAAGCTTTGTATGGCTTGAAGCAAGCACCTAGAGCATGGTTTGACAAGATAGGATAGTATCTTGTCACTATTGGTTTTTAGATTTCCACGGCAGATTTCTCACTTTATGTGAGAAAAACAGAGAAAGGTATTATGCTGCTTGTCATTTATGTTGATGATTTGATCATCACAGGTGATAGTGATGAAGATATCCTTCATGTGAAAATGCTATTAAAGCAGAAGTTTGAGATGAAGGATTTGGGAGAGCTGCATTACTTCTTGGGCATTGAGGTGATTAGATCCACAAGTGGGATATGGCTCTTGCAGAGGAAATATGGATTGGACATGCTATCCAAATATGGGATGATAGGCTGTAAGCCTATTTCAGTCCCTTTAGAGCAGAATGTGAAGCTGAGTGCAGATGCAGGTGAGCTTCTGAAAGACCCTACTATGTACAGACGCATAGTAGGAAGTTTGATTTATATAACTATTACCAGGCCAAATTTGAGCTATGCTATTGGGTTTGTAAGTCAGTTTATGCAGGCTCCAAGGAAACCGCATTTGGATGTGGCTAGACACATACTGAGGTATGTGAAGTCCACATTGCAGTATGGACTGTTTTATGAGGCTGGGGTTCAGATACAGTTGCATGGATACACTGATGCTAATTGGGCTGGTATTATTTCTAATAGACGATCTACAAGTGGATATGTGTTTTCTTTTGGGAGTGTTGTAGGCACTTGGAGCAGCAAGAAACAGCCTACAGTTGCCTTGTCAAGTAGAGAGGCTGAGTACAGGGGTTCAACAATGGCTGCATGTGAGGTAGCTTGGTTGCATAAGCTACTTTATGATATGCATCAGTCTACAAATGGGCCAGTTGTCATTTATTGTGACAACATGAGCAGTATACACTTGGCAAATAACCCAGCCTATCATGTTAGAACAAAGCACATTGAGGTGCATTATCACTATGTATGGGAGAAGGTTCTAGTAGGTTTTATTGATCTGGTTTATGTCAGCACAGAGGATCAGGTAGCTGACATATTCATGAAGGCATTGGGTGTAGAGAAGTTGCGCAAGTTCAGAGACCTGCTTGGTGTGCAAGAATTGGGATTGAGCTCGAGGGAGAGTGTTGAGATATCGAGCTCTACTCGTGATATGCCAGGGTAATCGTTGTGCATTTATGTCACTGACTTGTTAGCTGCAGATGCGGTTGGTACATCGTCCATGAATAATAGCTGGATGACAGCTATCTTTATGTACTCCAGTTAGTGGCTCAGTTAGTATGCCACCTAGGTTAGCTAAGTTTGGTTTGATACCCACATATAAGGTTCATCTATTTCTTTTGTACTTAGGGAGACTTCTTTTGGTTTTACACAACTAAGAAGAGGATAACTGTTTTCAGCCTCCACCTTTGTGTGTCCCCATTGTGTATGTGAGAAAGCTGCAAGTGAGACTCCTTACTTCTCTCCCACTCTCTTCACACCCCTCTCCTCTCGCTTCCTTTCTACCCTCCCTTCCCCTCTCCTCCTACTTCCCCCCTACCCTCCCCCCTCCCTCCTTCTGCTTCCCCCTTCCCCTCTCCTCCCTCCCCCTCCCCTCCCCCTCCTTCCCCTATCCTCACCCTCCTCCCGCTTCCCCTTCCCCTCTCCTCCCACTTCCTCCCTCCCCTCCCCTCCCTTCCTCCCTCCCCTCCCTTCCTCCCTTCCCCCTCCCCTCCCCTCCTGCTTCCCCTTCCCCTCCCCTCCCCTCTCCCCTCTCCTCCCCTCACCTCCCCTCTTCTCCCACTTCCCCTCCCTTCCTCCCTCCCCTCCCCTCCCTTCCCCTCTCCTCCCACTTCCCTCCCCTCTTCTCTCGCTTCCCCCTCCGAGCAGTGAGGGGAAGGTGAGGAGAGAGGGGAGAGGGGAGGGGAGGGGAGGGGAGGGGGGAGGGGTGGGGAGGGGAGGGAGAGGGGGGAGGGGCGGGGAGCAGGGAGGGGAGGCAAGAGGGGAGGGGCAGGGAGGGGCAGGAGGGGAGGGGCAGGGCGGGGAGGCGAGAGGGGAGGGGAGGGGCGGGGCAGGGAGGGGCGGGGAGGGGGAGAGGAGGGGAAGGGCAGGGAGGTGGGAGGGGAGGGCAAGGCAGGGAGGAGGACAAGAGGGCAGGGCAGGGAGGCGAGAGGAGAGGAGAGAGGGGAGGGGTGGGGAGGGGAGACGAGAGGGGAGGGGAGGGGAGGGGAGAGGCAGGGAGGCAGGAGGAGAGGGGAGGGGCGGAGAGGGGCGAGCAAACAGGAGAGGAGAGGAGGGGAGGGGAGGGGAGGGCGGGGGGCGGGGAGGCGAGGGGATTAACCCTCCCTAGCTTATTACGTGCGCAACAGGTTAGGGGGGGTTAATCCCCTCCTCTCCTTAAGTGGGGGTCCTTCGGGGCTCAAAAAAAAAATGAAAAAAAATAAATTTAATTTATTTATTTTTTTATTTAATAAATAAAATGTAAAAAATTAAATTAAATTTTAAATATACAAATAAGTAATTAAATTAAAATAAAACAATTTTTAAAATAAAAATTTTAAATTAAATAAATAAATAAATTTTAAATTTTTTTAGAAAAAATAAATTAAAATTTATATATATATATATAATAATAATAATAAATTTTTAAAATTAAATAAAATTTTATGAAAATTAAATTAAATTCTTTTATCTGTTTATAAAATATTTTGAATTAAATTATCTATAGAAAAATATTATATTAAAAAATAATATCTAGAAATATAAAAATATATTTAAACTTTTGAAATTTCAATTTTTTCATTTTTAAATATTTAATTAGTAATTTTTTTAATATTTTGAGTTTGAAAATCATTGTAATTCTCATTTTTTGTTTTTGATTGCTTTGCAGAAAACTATGGCTTCAAATTTTGGATCCAAGGTGTCTTTCAAATATCTTGAACATGCTTGGTATTTTATGGAGCACAAATCAAAGTATTTTTTGGTGATCACTGATGATAATGTGTCAAGTGTGAAATATTCTCCAGAGGCAGTAAGAAATGGTGGCATGGTCTCAACCATCAACATTAAAGAAAACAATTTGATAGAAGTTGTGTGCAAAGGGAAGAGTGATGATGTGGTCTACAAGTTACGAGTTATGCATAAGCACTTCTTGAAGCCCTTACCAGATTCAATTGAGGGATCCCAATAATTACTTAATGCCTTGGAAGCATTGAAGAAAATGTGGGATGCATTTCCAAGTGGTGGTGTTGTACCTTCAACAACAGTAAGTACTCCATCTATAACATGTAACCCTCAAGTTCTACCGCCAATAACTGTGGTGATAACTACGGTATCTCCAACAAGAGTAACTACAATAACTATAGCAATAACTACGGGGACGAGCATTTTCTGAGTGAAATCTTCCGAGCGTCCGAGCAAAGGAAAAAAAAAGCTTCCAACTATGCATAAATATGGCAAAAATCGATCAGAAGAAAACATAGTTTCACTTAGAAATATGCAAAGTATTATAGCAATGCCTATTTTATACAAAAATCTTTAGGTGAATCTATAGGAATTGTGAGAGCATAATGGGATGGCTTTTGAAGAAACCCACATGTAGAGTAGACTTCTCTATGAAAATTCCCTTATGATCCTTCTTACAACTTTTACTTAATAGGGGGTGACATTGAAAACCCTCTCTCAACCTATCTTCATGAAAGAGTTTCTTCAAAGAAAACTCATTGAAGCAAGCCATCCAGGTAGTTTTGCCAGCGAAACCCCTTTGGAGCAAGTCTCCCAAGGTAGTTTTGCTGGCGAAACTACCTTGGACAGCACTTTTAAAAGTGACATAACTTTCATATCCAATGTCCAAATATAGTCATTCAACCACTCAAATTGATCGGAACACCCCATTCCATTTGAGCACATCTATGGAGTTATATTTTGGAAAATCTTTCATATATAGTATTAAATATTACATGTATTTTATGAGAGTGATATATAAGCCCAAGTTAATACTTATTTATAGTAATTTAAACTTCTTTAGAAACATGTCCATAAATATGCTATAAAAACACTAAAAAGATATTGCCATATGATATAAATGTGTTAGTAAGTAATTATATATGCATAGTATTATTACATTGAGAGTGATTATGAGGAATGTTTCTTAAAGGAATCAACACTTTTTTAAGGTAATAATAGGGGTACAAAGGGATGTCTCTAAATAAGAAAATTATGTTGTGTAAAAATGAATGAGTGACTAGTCTGTATACTTTTATGATAAAGGGATCTAGTTCTAGTGAAAATAAGTGTAAAAACAATGTTTCCTAAAGAAAAACATTTTTAAAAATCTCTTGAAAAACATGCTCGGATAAACCTGCTCATAGGTTTTTGCTCGTAAAATTGACGCATCCCAATAACTACAGTATCTCCAACTATACCTACACCATCGACTACTGCAACTACAGGAACACGGAGTGATCATGGAGCAGATTCAAGTTCCACAACTATTCCCAGAAAGAGAGCAAAAATAACTCCTACTCCACGTGCAGATCGTTCAAGTGCAGGTTATTTAAAACTAGGCAAAAAATTGGATAGTGATGATCAGGTGGATCCGCAAGAAGAAAATACAAATCTCGCAGATTTTTCTATAAGTGTGGGTGACTTACATCCTCCAGGGGATGAGGGGTACATTTGGGGATTTTCACAATTCAGTGTGGCCACAATGCTTATTGATCGAGCTTCGTTGTTCACAAATCAAAGAAAGCTAGATAAGACATTTGCATGCAAATTGTGTGAAGATACAAGGAAAACAAGAACTCTAGTTGCCACTAATATCACTCTTCGTCCTATGGCATTTAAGAGACTTCAAGAAGATGATCCTACATTGTCTGATGTCACATTTCAAAAGCACATGGACTTTCTTGATGCTTTTGAGAACTTTAGAAGGAGTGACTTTGTTCGTGGAGAGTCTTTGTACCAAAGCTGATATGGGACTGACATCGAGAAGAGATACATGCTGGCAAAGAATAGATTCTTGGAAAGATGCAGGTTTGAGCCCATTGATGGGCAACACTTTTGTGAAGCTTGCAGGATCGCCCTTGATGAGGGAAGAAAAGGAAACTTGCCACAGATTGAGTGGATGAAAAAGTTTCAATGGGTCATTTGTCATGTATGCATATTTAACGATGACTCAAAGTACATTCTAGAATCAGAAAGGCTGAATTCTGCTCCATATAGGTTGAAAAAAAGCTCTTCTCTTTCTAAGATCCTGATAAAGGCAAGGGAGTTATGGGTGGGGTGTGGAAAGCCACACACAGTAAAGGGAAGGAGACCTACATTTGAGTACATGGCAAAGAGGACTCAGTTCTATAGATGCTTGAAAGGTGTTGTAAGCAATACGCAAGGCATACCAAGTAAAAAGGTTGAGGCAAAGGATTTGAACACCACCATTGCAAGATACAGGGATGTTACTTGCATTGTCTTCCATGAGGACTCAGTGTTTCAGAGCATGGTAGGTGTTTGCCAAGCATATGAAATAGGAAAGATATCCTTTGAGGCACCAGAGCACACTGCAACTCAGAGGAAAGAAATAATGAAACCGATGTCTATTGTTTGGTGGAGAGCATTAAGGTTTGTTCCAAATGCAATAACAAAAGAAGTATGCAAGAAAATCCTAAGCGGTGGCTGCTTCTTTGGAAAGAAGAGCAAGCATAGCAACTTGGATGAAGTGGTCACCCGAATGATTCAAAGTGAGGCTACTCTCTCGACACTATTGTTTTTATTGAAATCTGATGATGAGTCAGCTGGCAAGTCAATTAATGTGGATAAGAAGAAAGCACTTAGCCTAGGTCAACTCCTTGATAAGACATGGGCTAGAGAGTGGTTGGCTTCAATGGATGCAGATGCCACACCAACAAAGGATCTAAGAGCTAAAATGCCAAAGGTTGTTGAGACAAAATATATGGACATTAAGAAAAAGGCCTTGTAGTCCACTGCCCAAGGTAGAGAAATTGGTGGTTTAGATGATGGTTCTCCATTCAGCTTCTCCTATGATATCTTGCTATCAGAGAATGATACAAATTTTGGACACATCAATGGCATTGATACAGAGCATTTCATAACAATGAGCGGTCATGCTTGGGAGAAGCCATGTGTATTTTTCATAGATGAATTGCAAGACCTTGCAGTGTCACGGATAGTTGAACTTGTGCAATTTATCATAGAAGGTCCTATGGCAGATAAGAAAAGATCAACGTTGGTCCTATTCATGATAGAATCACAAAGGGATGCCTGCGAGTTTGCCATCTGCATTTGGGTATTTACTGTCAAAAGTATACCATGGTATAGTCCTACGCAATCATATGATTGTCTTGGAAGGCACTGCCATTCAAGTCTTGCAACCTTTCTTGATGTGCTTCTTATCCAGGGGTGGTGGCAATCTAATCAAAATTCCTTTAAGACTCTCGAGCTTCATTACTTTGAGGACAATAAGGTTAAACTTGATGCAACAATGGTGGATTACAAAAAGCCAATGAATCCTGATGTGATACTAGAGATGACAAAGAATTTACTGAATGATGGGTGGGAAGTAGCATTGTATCGAATGGGTTTTGCTGCTGAGAAATTGCTATGCCAAGGTAGAAATGTAAATGTCATTGATACCCCCCATCAGATTGAGTTCTTTGACACATATTACAATTGCACTACCTTCTTTGAAGAGGAAAATGTCAAAGAAGAGCATAGTGAGGAAAATGTTGAAGACGAGGGTAGTGAGTCTGAGGGTGATGATTCTAGCTCAGGTGATGATGAGGATGAAAGCTCTGCATCTGATGACTTATGCCAAGAAGAAATCTGCACAAAGAATAAGGGTGATCAATTGTCAACTAGAGTCAAGGAGGTTCCACTCATCATACGAGAAGGCTTGCAGCAGTAAGAAGTAGTAGTACATCATGTCATAGGAAAAGGTAAGGTTAAAGAGGTGGAAGCACTTCCCTTGAAATTAAAAGTGAGGAAGGCACCTTTGATCTTGGGTGAAGGACATGCAAGTGGATCAAGCAAGGAAGCCTTACCCAAAGAAGGTATGGATGAGGCAAAGCATGACCAGGAGGAGTTACCATGAGGCATAGATGGTTCTTCAACCATGACCTTATAGACTCCAGAGCAGCCTACTAGTCAAGAACCTAGTAGCCAGGATCCGACCCTACTCACCAAGAACTTGGACATGAGACTTTAGAGCAGCCTACTAGTCGGCGGGTGCTTGGAACTGAAGAGCAAACTACTGAGCACCTTGCTATTAAGACTCCAATCTTAGAGCAGCCTATTAGTCAGGACCCTGGTAATCAAGGGCACATTGACGACATTGTACTGTCTTAGAGCAGCCTATTAGTCAGGACCCTGGTAGTCAAGGGCCTGGCATTGAGGACATTGGTACTAAGGAACATGATGGCTGACGGCTTTGTAATCACAAGTTTTGAACTTCCAAGTTTTGAACTTCTATGTAAAGTGAATATCTAATAAAAACTTAACTACTTTTTTGATTTCTTTATAGTTCTCATTATTGTATATAAAGATTGTTTATGAGGTCCATTTTATACTTAATGGTGTATTTTAAAATTTATGTCATTGTATTTTTATAGTTAAGGGTGTTTTTTAATACCAAGTGAGGTGTATATGTACACCACTTACACATAAAAGGATCTATGTACACTACCTTTGTAAGGGGTTTATGTACACCACCTTTCTAAAAGAAATGGTCATAAAGGGGGGTGCACACCACTTATACATAAAGGTTTTTATTTACACCACCTTTCTAAGAGAATTGGTCATCTATTGATGTTCTTAGATGATAGTAGCTCAATTCATAAGAAGTTATGAAGATGTTTATGTAGACCACCTCTGTAAGAGATTTGGTTATGTATTGATGTTCTTAGTACTTAATCATTAAATCTTTTGTTTGGAGTTGTCAAATCTAGTTCAAAAAACAACATTACTAGTATATTCAAAATTTTTGGACTATTTTTTAGTCCATTTCTCAAATTGGACTTTACACAAGTCCAAAAATTTTTAATCTAGTGTGTTTCACACAAGTGAAGCACATGGACCATCATCAATCCATTGTGCCCAATATCTTGCTGAGAATGGTGAACTTCCAAGAGACGAACTAGGCTAACTACTGCTACAGCCAAATGAAGATGATCTCAGCACCCACAAGGACATCATCAGCAATCCGTGTTGTACATGTCGGTCCTCTATTACTTGAAAAGTCAGCATCTGCTAGTCGACTTCGGCCTCGTCAAGAAATCCACCATCGGTCCTGTACAAACCGAGTAGGAAGGGACAAAATTTTACAAGGCCCAAGAGAGCAAGGACAATGCCAAGTGCCACTCCGGTCACTCAAGTGCAATTGAAAACAAGTCGGCCGCTCAACCAATATGAGGAAAACTCGTTGCATGAATTCATGCAATGACAACTATGCCTACAGTGGTTGGGTCCTCAAGATAAGGGCAAACAAGTGCAAGGAGCGCCTATTCTCATTGAAGACCTCCAGGGTGATGACACCACCGATATCGGCCTCCATACAGGAGTCAAAACTGTGCCAATCACCCCCGGTGCACCCTTCATCTCAGTTCCACCATCCCTCAGGAGATAGCATCCTTCACCACCAACACCTCTTCCACACCATGGGCAGGCCTAGCAGAGGGCATACAATTTTGCATCGTGCCCCAGTACAGGGCAATGGGAGGCTATAGCCACATGACGGCAGAATAGTTGTTAAGCACTGATGTCATGGAGATGAATCTCTTTGAAGCCATGGCACAACTGTTGCAAGTCACCCACACGATCTTACAGAGGAGGCAAGAGTAAGCCTCACAAATCTCTTCCAATCTCATCCAAGCCCAGCTCTCGGCACATGAAAGCCAATCGACAATGGTTGCAGCTTAAGCAACGGGCCATGTCACACTAAATCGAGCCGAAGAATACCGGGCTAAGGTGGAAGAGCTTGAGCTCACTCTGACAAAAGTTAAAGATGACCTTGCCCCACTAGTGAATCCCTGGTCTAGATGCTCATGGAACAGGTGGACACAGTAGAATTAGCTCTGTGCATGATGTTGGAGTAGCAAGCACAAGTAGAGCAGCGCTATGCCCACACATAGGAGTCCCATGACCAACAGATCTACTCATGACACAAGAGATGAACCTCAGGGTCTCCCTCCAAGAAGAAATTGAAAGACAGCGCACCATTGGCCATTCTGAGGAGTCAGGGTTGGAAGACCATGAGCAATAGGATTTCATGATGTATAAGGAGGTGTCTACACAATTAGCCATGTATACACTTGCACCACGCACCATCGCCCAAACCCTACAAATGCACTTCGATGCACTCTGCACACAAAACCTTACCTTCCACCTAGACCTCACTACTCCACTACCGCCTAATGCCCTTCAAACTATTCTCCATTCGTAATCCCGACCACTGCTGCCCCATCTTAGCCATGTCTTATTTTTCCCTTGACCTTCAGCCCACCTCCCTATCTCTTCTCCGCCCCTCCAATCTCCAAACCCTATCCGCCCATCCCATTCTTCTTAATTTTCAAGGTTGGTGCCGCATCATCACTAAGTCCCTTAATTACCCTGTAGATGATGAAGTGGTGCAACTCACAAAGCTCGAGGAACTCACGCCATGAGTTTGGACTCCCGAAAGTTTGCATGCAGATATAAATTGGATGCAGACCTATGGCTGTGAGCCTCAGCCATCCAAGCTCAAGGACACCTTGTAGCCTACTAGTCCACCACCTACCAAACCCTTAGACTAATAATACTCTTTAATCAGGTGCTACAAGCTCTCCAAGACTCACTTGAGTCCTTGGTGAGCAATTTTGAAATAGTTCACATAGCATACCCTGAGGAAATAACCGAGAAAGAAGAACAAAATGTAATCACCCTCTTTCATACCACCACCACCCCTGCAGATATTCCATTACCGCCTCCCCTAGATCTCGCCCAACCCACCCAATAAGTTGCCCAACCTCTTCTCCCTCTGACAACACTCCTCGAGTACTCGTCCAATGCCTCCAACACCACCACTATACAGTATGGACCCTCCTAGTCCATCATCTAAGTCCGCTCCAAAGTCCAAGGATTCAAAGATTCCAAGCAACATACATAAGGAGGTGCATACTAGGAACAAGGAGATGCCCACTTCTGGGCCACGAAGAGTGCATGCGCCTTGCACTGTTCAGGTCCACATCCACAGGAAATAGCGACACCAACAAAAATAGCCACAAAAGGAATACAGCTCAAACTCAGGGAGTTTGTTCCCCAAATATTCTGAAGAAAAGGATTCCTAGCAACATTTAGCGTTACCATTTAGTGTCTCGCACAAACATCACTCCAAGTTTTGAGCCTAGTCTATCAGGTTCGAACCCCAAATAGGTGAAGGTGTGAGGGCACTCAAGGATTTTGAGCCCCAAATCACCCGAGCCTAGGAGTGGTGAGGCTAACACAAGCACTATTTGGGAACCCGTTAGGACCACCTCTTAATACCAGGTTGGTCCTAGGCACTTTAATATGGTTAATACAAGCGCTATTTCTGCTAATCTAAACTCCAGCTAGAAGAAACCCTTACCAAGTAACCTAATGCCCTTGAGGTGGGACACCTGATTAGGGAGAGTCGGTAAGAATAGCAATACGCATTGGCACCCTACAAGCCTAAGAGCCCATGGTTGTAAAGTGACGGAGAGTGCTAAAAAGGAAAAGGGTTGGCCCTCCCTTCAAAAGGTGACATGTATAAAAGACCAAATGTTTGACTTTGGTCTTCATTGTTGTTTGCACAAGTTTGAATACAAGCTCCCTCTTCTCTTCCAAGAGAGTGTTTTGGGTGTTCTCTTGTTTCCATTGTAGTACCTTTGTGGTTGTCACTCTATCCCCCTTCACTCCCTTCTCCTTTTCCCCTTTCTCCTCCCTCCTTCTCCCCTCCTTCTCCCTCTCCCCTCCCCTCTTCCTGTTCTATCTTCCTCACATGAAACTATATTGCAACAATCCGGAGGCTGCTTGCATGACACTTGCAGATGGCTCACACTATGCATTACTCCCACAAGGGGTAGCTAAGAGTGGAGACTCTGTCAGCATATCTTCAACAACCCCACAACACGTGAGTCACCCCGTTGAGACCCACTACACTATTAGATGTGCTCAATGCCACACCCTCCTGGTAACCACCAGTGGTCCAAGGTGCTCAAGTTGTAACGCCCCCATATGAGGAGAAGCCATGTGTGAGGGCCCGAGACACTGGATGGATCCTAACTTGCATGTCAGATGAGGTCTATCAACAATGAGACTATTGATGGTAGAAAGGTGATTGTGTGGAAGGCCCTTATTCTTGGTGGGGGGTCCTAGGAGGGCCAGTGGCCTTGTTGGTGGGGGTTCGAGGGCGAGAGCCCTTGAGGCGACGGTATAGGGAATATTCTTTGAATATTCCATGGACGACTAGTCGGTTCCACCGACTAGGTTGAGTGGCTAGCTTCACCAACTAGGTTGACTGGTCGGTTCCACCGACTACGTTGATCCGACTACTGCCCTCATAGCTATAAAGAGGCAACCTCCCTAGTCCATTGTACTAGATCAGATCTTCCAAAAGAGATCTTCCAGCTAGTAGCTCTTCACCTAGTATCTGTCTAGATCACCATTTAAGCTCCACTATGGGAGCGAACAGGTGGATGGAGCCATCATTTGTACTACATCAGTACTGAAGGAAAATTTTGTTCGTCTCCAATTTGTTGTGTACTCTCTATTCTTTGTTCAGTTTCTATTTCGCTGCGCCATGTAATTTAACATGGTATCAGAGCCCAGGCAACTCTAAGGATCGAAGAATAAAAGAGAGGCGAGGGCTTCAACAACATACGGAGTGATGGCAACAGGAAGCGGCTCGAGTTCAGCAGCTGCTGCTATACCAACAATCCAGGTGTTGAGGATTCGCCCACCAGCCTTCACTGAAGGCAAGCTAGATGGTACGAACTACACTCTGTGGAAGTTTAAAATTAATGCTATTCTAGATTCATATGAGCTTCTGGGGACTAACCCAAACCACAAGGAACCCCCGACCCAGCAAATCCAAGGAGTATGATACCTCCTAATGCCAACCTTCTATGAGCTTGGAAATGCAGGAACGCAGATGCTCTATGTGCCCTGGTTACAAGTACTACTGATAGTGTTTTGCAGCATACATCTAAGGTAACTCTGGCCTGGAACATATTGAAGAGTCAGTATGAGATGCGGAATCAGACAAGGATCCAAAACCTAGAGAATCAACTCACAGAGCTGAGAAGTTTAATGAAGGAGAGATAGCGGAGGCGTTCATAACCTGAATCAAAAATTTGCATGACCAGATGGCTGGTGCTAGGATACAAAAGACTAGCATGAAGAGCTAGCTTGGCGGTGTCTCCGGATATGTCCACCAAGGTTTGATGGATTGGTAACAACGCTTAAAACTCAGGTGAGACCCCAACCATTGTCATTTGAGGAGTTTTGTGCTTTACTTATGGAGGAGGAATTGAGGCTTAAAGCTCGAGATGGAGGCAGCAATGGGGATGATGTGTTCTCTACCACTGCGAAAGGCAAAGGTGGTTCCTCCACCAAAGGTGAGTCCTCTACTAGTGGTGACAAAAAGAAGAAGGGCGGCAAGAAGAAGTTTTAGGGAGAATGCTTCTATTACAAGAAGAAGAGCCATGTGATTGTAGATTGCCAGGTCAAGAAAGAAAATGAAAAGAATGGTACCCTGAAGAGGACAGATAAGGGGAAAGAGTCAGCTAACATAGCGGAAGCAGAGTTGGATCTATTTCTGGCCATTGAGGAAGAGTGTTCCTCAGTTCAAGAAGCTTCAACCACTAACTCATGGGTGTTGGATAGTGGTGCCTCCCATCACATGACCTGCAAGAAGGGTCTATATTGTTCCATGCAGCCTCTACAGGAACCCGTCACTGTGACGGGGTTGGAAATAATGCAAAATGCCCTATTGAGGATACAGCTATGGTTTCATTTATTTTTGTAAATGGAGATGTTAAGAAACTATCTAATGTGCTGTATGTTCCACAAATCAAGAGAAATTAGCTATCAATTGCTTCCATAACTGACCTTGACCATGAGGTGAGGTTTATAAGACAGAAGCAAAAATTCTGGATAGTGCAGGCAATCTTGTTGTTTGGCACAAGAGTAAGGAGGAACAATCTGTATGAGATAAGTGCTCTTACAGCCACCGCTGGAGTGGGCACAAGCAAACTTTGGCACGAAAGATTCAGCTACATCGGATTTGCAGTGCTAAAGGAGATGCAAAAGCAAGGTATGGTTGCTCACTTACCTGCAGTAGCAGTAATCAAAGAACCATGTGAAGCTTGCATGATCGGCAAGCAACAGAGAAAGGCATTCCCGCAAGAAAGCAAGAATAGAGCAAACACTCCTCTAGAGTTGGTGCATGTTGACATGTGCAGTAAGATGCCTACACAGGCCTTGGGGGGATCTTCCTATTTTCAATTGATCGTCGACGACTATAGTAGGAAGATGTGGGTGTACTTTCTTCACGAAAAGGCTCAAGCTTTTGGTAAATTGAAAGAATGGCTACAGCTTAAACAGGGAGAAAAGTGAAGAAAATCAGATCGGATGGTGGTGGTGAGTTTGTTTCTACAGAGTTTGGAGATTTTTGCAAGAGCAAAGGGATCAAGTGACAAATGATGACACCACATATGCCTCAGCAAAATTCGGTTGTTGAATGTCGAATGCGGATGACCATGGAGATGGGGAGGTGTAGGTTGAAAGGTGCTGGTCTACCAAACCACTTTTGGGCTGAGGCTATTAATATTATGGATTACATCCTTAATCTTGTAGCTATACAAAGGCACTCAAAGGTAAAACACTACATGAGACTTACAGTGTTAAGAAGCCATCTATCTCCCACTTCAGAACATTTGGGTGTGAATGCTATGCGCATGTACCAGACAAAGAGAGAAACAAGCTACAACCAAAAAGCACCAAATGTATCTTCTTAGAAGAAAGCCTATGATTTGTATGATTGAGAGGCAAAGAAGATCATAGCGAGCTGCGATGTGGTGTTCAAGAGCAGCCACATGCAGTGGAGGCAGAGAAGAGCTCTTCCACTTTATCATCAAGCAAAGACGTAATTCACTATGGACCTGTCCTAGCAGCTATAAAGGAGGAGGAAATATCAGATGATGAAGGTATAAGTCACCAACCTGTTGTTACACCACCGGAAAAGCCATTACCATGATGGGTAAGGCAGCTCTATGACCATGATAACTAGATGCCTATGTCTATTGAGTAGCATGCAAATGGACCAAGGAGGTCTCAGAGAATTGAGGAGCAAAGGAGGGCTTCTACTCACATAGTCAATATGGCCTTGATGGCTGAGATTATTGCAAAAGTAAAGGAGCCTATGAGTTTGGAGGAAGCATTTGGAGACCGAGATTGGAAAAATGCTATGCAAGTAGAATATGACAGCATCATGAAGAATGAAACTTGGGAGCTGATAGATCGACCACCTAATAGAAAGGTTATTGGCACCAAGTGGGTTTGGAAGGTAAAGTACAAGGTCGATGGGACTTTGGAAAATACAAAGCCAGATTGGTTGCACAAGGATTTTCGCATGTTGAAGGGTTTGATTTTTAGGAATCTCTTGCTCCGCCGACTGCTAGAATGACTAGTATTCGCATAGTACTAGTAGTGGCTGCTCATAAAAAGTGGCCAGTTTATCAAATGGATGTTAAGTCAACATTCTTGAATGGTGACCTCAAGGAGGAGGTGTACCTAGCTCAGCCACCTAGGTTTGAGGCCCCCCATTCTAAGAATAGGGTATGTAAGATGAAGAAGGATCTGTATAGGCTGAAATATACCCCAAGAGCATGGTACCAATGGATAGACAAATCCTTTCATAAATTAAACTTCAAAAGATGTGCCTCAAATGCTAACTTGTATGTGTACAGGAAAGGTGGAAAATCTGCTATTATTGTTCTATATGTGGATGATCTCCTTATTACAGGTGACTATGAAGACATGATCTAGTAGACTAGAAAGGCATTGAGCACAGAGTTTGAGATGACAGGACTTAGGCTTATGCACTACTATTTGGGGATTGATATCCGGTAAGAGCTAGGCAAGATCTTCATCTCTCAGCAGAAATATGCAAGGGAGATCTTGAAGGCATTTGGTATGTCCGAGTATAAGGAGATAGCTACACCTATGGAGGTAAATATGAGGTTGTTTATGGAGGATGCCTCACCACCAGCAACATCGGGAGGTACAGGAAGTTGGTCGACAATCTCATCTATCTGCCATAATCTATCTGCAGACCATACATTAGTTTTGATGTTGTCATTTTGAGCAGGCTCTCCAATAAGCCTCGATAGAATCATTGGAATGCAGGGATGCGGGTGCTCAAGTATGTGAAGGGCACTCTTGATTATGGCATCACTTATGGTATGGGCACTTCCTTGGATGGTCATTATGACTCTGGTTGGGCTAGAGATGTTGATTCAAGGAAATCAGTTTTTGGATATTGTTTCTCTTTAGGTTCAAGTATCTTCTCTTGGAGCAGTAAAGATACAACCAACAGTGGCAGCATGTTTTGCTACTTGTTGTGAAGCAGTGTGGCTAAGGAGGATCTTATGGCACATGGGAGTGCAAGAGGATGAGGCAACTGTGCTGAGGTGCGACAATCAAAGTTGCATAGCCATTGCTCAAAATCCAGTGTTTCATGCACACACAAAACATATAGAGATTCGATATCACTATGTGTGTGATTTGATCGAGGACCGAATAGTGGAATTGGTCTATTGTCCAACAGAGCAAAATGGAGTAGATATCTTCACTAAGGCACTCGGGACGACGGATCAGCTTCAGGGTCATCTTCAGAGACTCGGCATTGGGCTGAGAAGATAGTTCACCTACAGGTGGACATTGAGGGGGGGTGTTAGATATGCTCAATGCCCCACCCTCTTGGTAACCACCAGTGGTCCAAGGTGCTCAAATTGTAAGGCCTCCATATGAGGAGAAGCCATGTGTGATCTCGGGACACTAGATGGGATCCTGACTTGCATGTCAAATGAGGTCTATCAATGAGACCTATTGATGGTAGAAAGGTGATTGTGTGGGAGCCCCTTATTCTTGCTAGGGCCTGGGGCTAGCTGGTCCCCAGCTAGGGGGTCCCAGGGGGGCCAGCAGCCCCCATGGTGGGGATTTGGGGGCGAGAGCCCCTGAGGCGATGATAAGGGAATATTCCTTGAATATTCCATGGATGACTAGTCGGTTCCACTAACTAGGTTGACTGGTCGGCTTCACCGACTAGGTTGATTGGTTGGTTCCACCGACTATGTTGATATGACTACTGTCCTCAGAGCTATAAAGATGCGGCCTCCTCAGTCCATTGTACTAGATCAGATCTTCCAGCAAAGATCTTCCAGCTAGTAGCTCGTCACCTAGTATCTATCTAGATCACCATCTAAGCTCCAGTGTGGGAGCACATGGGTGGACGGAGCCATCATTTGTACTACATCAATATTGAAAGAAAATTTTGTTTGTCTCTAGTTTGCTATGTACTCTCTATTCTTTGTTTAGTTTCTTTTCTGCTGCGCCGTGTAATTTAACATACACAATCTATCATTCTGAACATCGCCTCAGTGTAGGCTCTAGCTTGACAACCTATCATCGTCCAGAATTCAAGGTTGTCTTGGAGTGACCAATGCGCTAGTTCTTAGAGTTATAGCTCCGTTACCTACTTTTACATATTACAAGAGGAGATATATGATGACCATCATGCTGGCAAACAGAAGGAGATCTATGATAGCCACCATGCTAGTTCTTGGAGTTATATATTTGTGTAACAATGGAAATGTATTTCCTTGTGCAACTAAGTAAAATTCCATTGACAATATGGCCTGAGGGGTCCCCTTTAGGGACAAGGGCCATATCGACATGCCATTATATCTATTTAGTTACATCCTAGATATTATCTAATAAGAATATGCCAATGTACCAAGCTCTATTCCTTTAGATATGGATGATTCTGATGCACTCAACTATAGCACTGACATCTTATCAGGAGTCGATGAGTTCATTAGTACTGAGAAAGAAAAAGATTTCACATGTGATGCCTTATTCGCGGTGGATGAGTTCATGCACATTGAGAACTTGGGCAAAGATGTTGAAAAAGTGATATCTTATCAAGCATGGATGGCTTCATGGATACTGATAAAGTTCTTGGAGTCAAACTAGGTAACTATGGAATTATGGAAATCATGCACAGGAGTAGAGGAGTTTCAAGACTATGGAGTTATGAAATCCATAGAAAGTGAATCAATGAGTAATGTTCTCTTAGGAATAGATGAGTTTGAAGATCATTCTAGATACTCTATTGCCACTGTGACAAGTGGTTCTACAATTGTATCAAAAGTAGGGATAAGATCAATAAAGGACTATTCGGTATTTGACTTTGACTGTGAAACAGTTAATGTTACAAATGGTTCTACGAATGTATCAAAAGTAGGGATGAGATCAACAAAGGACTATTCAGTATTTGACTGTCAGAGTGATAAGATCAAGCAATATCCCAAAACAAAGTGATAAATAAATCTTACAAGGAGAACTGCATAAATCCAAATAAGAATGCACAGAAGGTCCCCAAACGAACATACAGATGCATGAAACAAAAGCAAGTCTAGACAGATCCCAAAAAGTACCAAAGAGAATAAGAGTAATGATTGAAAATGTCATGCTAAAATCAATGTGATCTACATGTTGTAAGCATAAATGTATGCGATCCATTAACTTACATGACATCAAGGGCTATAGAGAACATGTCTCGCAAAGGAAAGGGAGTAGAAGAAATGAATACCTACTCACGAGACTATCATGCTTTCTTGTAAATGATAAGAGAAGACGAAGTTCAAGACAATAGATAAGACCTCTTATAAATGAAAAAATTATTTGCAATAATGCATATCGCATTATTACAGGATTATCACATGGTACATATTGGAATTTGGCTAATAAAGAAAAGTATGGAGTAAAATTTAACATTTATGGAAACACAGGAAGGCCCAAAACAAGAGCCTCAACGGTTGTGGCAATAACAATTTTGAAAGACTACATTCATGAAAATGCTTTACCGCAATCCCATCTATCAAAAATGCATCTTTCGATAGGTTTAACAAAAAAGAAGTATTTAACTCTATTGAAGAAACATAGAGGCAAAGAGGGCATGCACCGGCATCTTCTCATACTTTGTATACTCTTTGGAAAAAAAACTTTGGACATGTTAAAATCCCAAAGAGGTAAAAAATGTCAAAGTGCAACGATTGTGATAATCTAAAGTGAGCACTTGCGAGTGCAACATCTCCAAAACAAAAAGAAGCATATAAGAAAAAGAGATAATTTCATGATTGACTTGTTTAACATTCTAGAATAAAATATGCATTTTGAAATGAGCATGCTATTTCTCATCCAAATGAGTACATGTGCATTATTGTAGATGATATGGATCAAAATACAACATTACCTCGATTCGTTAACACTCCACCTAAGCTACAAGGAAAATACTTTTTAAAGACACATCTATGTGGAGTGTTAGTGCATGGATTTAAGTTTTTCACAAACATACGGATTGGTTCCTTGCATCTACATGATAGCAATCAAGTTGTAACATCCATTATGAAGGCAATTTACAATGTACATGCAGATAAAGGTCGCCTACCAACAACTTTGAGAGTACATGCAGACAATTGCGGGCGAGAGAATAAGACTATACTCTTCTTTGCATTTTGCTCAATGCTAATTGCTCATAAAATCTTCAATGAGATTGAAGTTGGGTTTTTGTTGATTGGGCACACTCATGAGGGTATCGATTAGGTATTTAGCATGGTTTCAAGAGAACTAAAATGAGATTAAAACACAAGGACATGGAGACAATGGATGACTTGATAAGAAAATGTGGGAGGCAAGTTGGTGGCCGCAAGGAAGGAACAGTATGCTCAATGGTTGAAAGGATGTATGATTGGAAGAGCTTTATTCTACCTTTCATACAAAAAGGTGGTGATGCCATGATAGGTCATGGTGCTCCACACTATTTTTGCTTTTTCTTAAAGGATGAAAAACCAATGATGCAGTAGCAACACTATTCTCTTGATACAAAATGGGAACATGAAGAACCTTACTCTCTCTGAACTTCAATTCTGAGCAAAGAAACACATCCAACATGGGCTCCTGTAAAAGAATTCGGCAAGAAATCCAAAGGTGAAATAGAAGGCTTAAAAGCTTTTATTACATACAAAGAAGAAATGCTCCGGAGATTTCCTAATTAGAAGCCCTCTTGGAAGGAACACACTATTGTTGTAATTAGCAAGACCTACAATTGATAAAGGACCTTGCAAAAATGCAAGAAGATGATATTAAGGCAAAACGGCCTTTATTTTGGCCAAATGTTGGTAACGACTTGCGCCCAACATGTGGTCTCTTTGAAAATGAGTTCACTACTCCCATGGATCCAAGAAGAGAGAGTTTATGCCACAATAGACATAGACATCCATTGTTTTATTGCAGTTCAGCCATCGGATGATGAACATGAGAACATGAAGTTTTGGGTTGCAAGAGTAGTGGACGTGAGCATGGATGACCAAGGGAGAGCTATAACATTTATAGTGGTATGGTATGAGCCAAGGGGTAGGAAGGATAACCAGGATAACAATACATTGTATAGTAGTTGTCTCAAAAAGGAATGGGTCCCAAACCATGTCGTTTGCAAGTGATGAATGAAACAAATATGGACAAGAGTGAAGGGACCTTGAAGAGGACTATTAAAGATAACTTTCCATAGAGAGAATCATAGTATCTTGGAAATCAAGGATGAAGAAAACAAAGAAGCACATGGGGTATGATGCAAAAGAAAAAATATAATTACAACCACCAATTATTTCACACATTACAGAGTTTATAAAGATGCTCACCAAGGAGGAAGTAGAGGGAGATAGCACAAATGAAGAATGCCCATGATAACGCCATTCAAATATCGAGAAAGAGTGAAGGTGGTGGTGGTGGTCAGATGAGAGTGAATGAAGATGGCACCCAAGCGACAAGTGACGATAGGAAGGATATTCGAATAAGCAAATGTTTAGATCACTCATTTCTATGAGGACAGAAAAGGACATTCGAACAAGCAAATGTTTGGATCGCCCATTTTTACTTAAGTCACTATACAGGCAGAATTAAATTATTGAAAATGCCATGGCAAATACTTTCATGTTTGGATTGCCCATTTGTACTTAACTCATTGTAAATGCATAAATAAATTATTAAAAAGGCCACAACAGATCCTTTGTATAAAGACTCATCCAGAGCAATATTTCTTATAAACTTATCATAATGTAAAATTGCAAGCATAGTCATTGCTAGAGTACAAAAGGGGCTTCCATCATGTCTCATGTCTATATAAACCTTTTAATTTCTTGAATATTTAAGAGTGTTATAGTTTTTTGCATTGAAAGTAAAAAGAGTCTAACAAGAAATACAAAATTAGGATTTAATAGTAGTTTTTGCATTATTAGTGCAACATTATAGAGAGATATTCTGAAATACATATTATGTGGAAATGGCAGTGCCAGAAAGTAAACTATTGATTCTTGAATGACATTTTCATAAAGTAAACTTTTCATTTGGGAATGATTTTAAGGAATAGTCCAAATGTAGACGTATGAGTCCAAAATTAATTAAATAAGTGTTGTAGGCCATTTCTCAAGTTAAAGAGCACTGCCTCTTGGACGTGCATCTACCGAGGTGTTGGTAGGGTTGTTACTCTATGAACTTTAGGGTGCAAGGTAAAGCTTGTGAAGACTCGAGACTAGTATTCACATGAATGGCTTGATGTTGCTATCTCAAATGCTCCAACCAATCGTGACACAATAGCTCGTGTTCTTTGCTGATACCAATATCAACAACTATCAATGTTTTAGACCACCATGTAAAAGTCCCACTAATGTGGATTCCAAATTTTCAACAATCAAAAAAAAATTATGAAGCAATGGGTGTGTGTGTGTGTGTGTGCATCACTTTAGCACAACATTGGAGGCCCATTAACCCATGCCTGTTGTTCTCATTTGGGTGTGTCCTTGGGTTGAGGAGAAGCTCGCATAGTGTACTCTTGAATGATTACTTGGTTGCATGTATGTATAGAATAAAATTTTGATGTTTTTGAATAAATTTCTATATCCTATAGTCTTCAGGATGCATGCTTCACATGCAACATAGCATTTGTAATGTCATGGTCTAGTTCCAGATCTGTATTCCATTAATGCTATTTACAAGTGCGGTAAAGTGGTATTCAAAACTTAAAGAAGGGAATCTAAGATCTTAAGATTCCAACATCTAAAAGTCCAAAGAAATAGACAAGGCAAAGTGCAGGAGATATCCTTGCCTATGGCACTTTGATCAACGATCCATTTCGAGGTGTGTCAAAACCAAAATTATATTTTCATTTATGGCAAGATGGCTAAGATAAAGTTAGGAAACACTTGGATTTTTGTGGCATTTCTAGTTGTCCTCACCAGTATCATCTTCTTAACCTATTAAGGACAATCCAATCTAAAACCAAAACATTTGAAAATCAAAAGAAGATAGCCTATCAAAACAATCCAATCCAAAACTAGAGCTTTTGCAATATCAAAGAAACAAGTTGGCAAAGCAAAACAGTCATGCTTATACTTGGGTCCTCAATACCTGGATCAACATGGCATTTCATATAAGGTTGTACAATTCTACTTTCCTATCACGACAAGAAATTCCAAAAGACAATTCAATTAAGAGCTTGAACATCTTAAATCTCGAAGAAGAATAATAAATTAAAATGGAGAAATACAAGCGGGAGAATAAGTTTGGGAATGGACACACATTTGAGTCCTTGAAATTTTTAGAAAGAATGACTCAACATGCCTATAGGTGCAAGAGCAAGTGAGAACTAGTTTAGGAAGAGAGAGAGAGAGAGAGAGAGAGAGAGAGAAAAGAGGGGGAGGGAGTGGGAAGACTAGTTTGGGAGGAGAACCACATTTCAATCCGTGATATTTTTTGAATAAGACATTGCTAGATGTTAGTATCTCGAAGAGATTCTTTTAATTGTTATTAACAGCTGTATATGCATAAAATATTATTTCTTATTCTAATATTCAAGAATTTTTTCACTCTTTTGTAATTTTCGCAAGGTTATTTGGCCCTTTGGCCATTGGTTGAGAGCTATTTTTCATTTTGACCAAAAGGACCCAAAATAAGCTCCCTTTTTACCTAATGGAGAGAGAGAGAGAGAGAGAGAGAGAGGTGCATAACTTGTCTCGAATTTCTTCACTAATGACTTGCACATTCAAAATATTTTCTATATGATGTTGAATGAACTAAATGGCTTTTGTGCCCAGATTTGCAAGTGGGGTGAGGGTTGTGTTCAATCAACTAATCCAACAAGCGTAGTCCAATTCCATCAATTTGTAGAGTTTGGAGGGTAGTATTTCCCAGAGTCTAAAGGACAGGACAAGAGCCTTACTAATTTGTCAATTTGATTGATTTCGATAGGATTTCCCCCTAGGCATATCATAAAAAGAATTTTATGTGAAGATAAAGTAGAAAAAACCCAAGCAAATCCATTCTCACAATGGATGTCATTGCTAAAGAGATCAAGGTTGCAAAGCATGCTATTATTTGCCAAAAAAGCAACAATCCAGACACTATTAATACCAAGGGGGTTCACTCAATCTCATATAGCAATGTGTGAGTAAGTATGTATTCAAAATACCCCTATTTTTCCTTTTTTACATTTTCTCATGTAATTGACCCCCTCTTACATGTATACATTTTTCAATCATCAAATTTAGACACTACTCCTTAAAACAACACATACAAATTACATTAACTTGCTATTTGTCAAATCCCTTCATGCATGTAAATGGCATATAAGTCCCCCTATTAAAAAATACCTCACCATGCCCTAACGTGCTATGTTACATGCTACTATCTATTTTACTTCTCAAACTTTCCTGTTAGCATTAAAATCACAATTTTTGGACAAAGGTAGTGTTCACTCGAATTACAATTCTCACGAAGGATATACCAAATACAATATTTTACTATTGTCCTTATTTATATTCCTCATTCCTATCATAAATTAATCTAGCATCCTGAGATAGGCTTGATAGGCGCACATTTAATTCTCATGGGATCCAGGAGTATCAAGATGAGGGACATCCCTACACTACTTACCCATCCTATTTTTTCCTAGAACTATTCAAGTAAGTAGAACTAAAACAAGAGAATTATTGAAATTGCCAACATAAACCTCTCATAGACACTAGTCATTTCATGGAGCTATTCCCATCCTATGTGCAAAGACCTTAGAGAGCATTCCCATGCTCTGTCAAAATGCCTACGATTTCTACAGAGCTTTGTTTTCTATCCATTCCCACCCGTAGCTTTTCTTTTCTCGCCTGCAAACTACAACATGCATTATAACATTGGATGTTAAGGGTGATCATAAGTGATGCTTCAAGCTAAACCAAGTTGCAAACAAACCATTGCTAAAATATCTTGACTGCTAGCAACATGTAAAAACCAAGACATGAAATGATCCAAACACTATCATAAAGTACCTCCAAAATTAAGGAGGACTTCCACTACTTGAGAATGTGCTCTTTGAGAGCAATCATGCCAACTCGTGGTTCGGTTTGTGCACATTCACACAAATCAGTTCAACCATTGCTACACATTCTTCAAGGAAGTTGGCCATCCTCCATTCACCCCCTTTCATCGCATCCTCCATTTGCATGCAACTGGTTGCTGCCAGGTGCATGCACCATCATGAAGGGCTAGTGTCAGATGATGGTTTTGGGCTCCTCCTATTAAGTTTCGGTTCATGGCAACACCTACCTCTTCCCTCTTTCGTGGCAACACCTCTTCCCTCTTCTCTAAAGACGAGTAACTTGACCCATCTACGATGGGCTAGTGACCTGCTCCGCCAGGTCTCAAGATGCTAAAATGTCTGAAACCAACAATATAACAAAAGAAACATTTAAATGCAAGCAACATACTCTAACCAAAAAAAATCTCTATGATATAATACTTCAAAATATTACATCCGAAAGTGAAGCCAGAGAACTCATTGATATGTCCAAATACACATCCGCAAACATAGTCATAACTGAACATACAAAATCTACAATAGACACACAAACATCCCTAAAGGGAAAAGTCTGCGGCCATGTACTATAGGGAAAAGCCTGCGCCGGCCATGAACTCCACATCCGCCACATCCAAAAAAATTCTCTATGACAGAGTACTTCAAAATATCACATCCAAAAGTGTAGTCACATGTCTGAACATGCAATAGCTACATCAAAGAACTGATTGATATATCCAAATACACAGCTGTAAATAAAGTCATAACTGAATATACAAAATCTACAATAGACACACAAACATCCCTAAGGGAAAAGTCTACAGCCATGTACTGTAGGGAAAAGCTTGCGACGGCCATTCACTCCACGTCCACCATGTCCACCTCATCCACCGTGGCTACGAACATACAACGGAGTACCAACAATCGTATCTGGACCAGCATCACATAGAAAGACAATTTAGGAACTACAATTATTGAGCCATAAAACTTTTATACATGTATGTTGGTAAAACCCAACTCATTCTTTAGAGCACTTACTCAGATGCAAAGGGCTATTAACAATGCTCACAAAGGTGTACGTGTACTCCCCATTTTGCCCTCGATAGAAAGTTCGTGTCTGCACACATTCATAGTATCCCAGCTAGCGAACAATGATGGTCTATGGTCCATCATCCCTATGAAGCCAGCAGGCCAGGACAATGTAATATCCCAAATGGACTCGTCCATCCAAAGGATTATGGATGTGGAGATTCATTAGAAACCTTGAATCAGGAATAGTCCTAAAAGACAAATAATAGCATGTTTTCCCACTCACATATAGTCCAAAAAACCTTTTGTTTTAACAAAAATAAAGCAACAAACAATGTACACGGTTCTTACCCAAGGTAGCTCTCTAGCTCAAGCAAATCCAATAATAGTTGCGCACTCTCCAGAGATCCCCAGCCCATAGGATCGGCAATTTTCTAAAAGTGAGTGACTATACTATTAAACATGTCAACATAAAACGTGCTTGTCAAGCAACTATGTACCTTGCACCTACGCTCCTGTTTGGGTGACAAACGTGAACTGCCTAGACATACTATCGCATTGCAAAAAAGAACGCATGTGTCAATCTACATATACTAGATAAAACAATAGGCTTTGAAGAGAAAATAGCCTGTAGTATATTGCAAACCCATAACTCAAATGAAAAATGAAATCCAAACATTATCAAGGACAAAGTCATGAAATATCATGTCTCACTTCATATTTGTATAAATAGCCAACATTCCTGAAGACCTATGATAGTTGGAATATTGAAAGAACTTAAAAAAAGCTATACAAAGATTACCGAAATGAAGATTTGCCACCCAAGAAAGTCTGAGGAGGGCTTGAAAGAGCAATGTCATACTCCTAGGCTCTTGTTGTTGCCAATTGCAAAACTTCCTTGTATACAACATTTGTGGTAGAAGTATTATCCATCTCCTCGCCCCTGGCATCAGATGCACTCTATGAAATGAAAACCTTAACAGCGTTGATGCTCGAATACGTGAAAATGCCACATATAGTTGGCCATGATTGAATACTGGTGTCGCCAAGTACAGCCCCAAAACAGACAATGTTTAGCCCTGTGACTTATTGATTGTCATGCCAAATGCCAATCGGATAGGAAATTGCCGTCTACTCATGTTGAATGGAAGTTTAAGGTTGGTCGGAATGAATGTTATCCTTCAAATAAACGTTCTATCACCAGCATTGGTACCAATAATGATTTCAACTTCTAACAGTTTCATGTGAAACTCTTTCCAAATACACATCCGCAAACAAAGTCATAACTGAACATACAAAATCTATAATAGACACACAAACATCCCTAAAGGGTACTATAGGGAAAAGCCTACGCTTACGCTGGCCATGTACACATCTGCCACGTCTCCAAAAATTTCTCTATGACAGAGTACTTCAAAATATCACATCCAAAAGTGTAATCACATGTCTGAACATGCAATAGCTACATCAAAGAACTGATTGATATATCCAAATACACAGTCACAAATAAAGTCATAACTGAACATACAAAATCTACAATAGACAATCAAACATCCCTAAGGGAAAAGTCTGCAGCCATGTACTGTAGGGAAAAGCCTGCGACGGCCATTCACTCCATGTCCACCACATCCACCGCATCCACCGTGACTACGAACATACAACGGAGTACCAACACTCATATCTAGACCAGCATCACATAGAAAGATAATTTAGGAACTATAATTATTGAGCCATAAAACTTTTATACATGTATGTTGGTAAAACCCAACTCATTCTTTAGAGTACTTACTCAAAAGCAAAGGGTTGTCAACAACGCTGACAAAGGTGTATGTGTAGTCCCCATTTTGCCCTCGATAGAAAATTCGTGTTCGCACACATTCATAGTATCCCAGCCAGTGAACAGTGATGGTCTGTGGTCCATCATCCCTATGAAGCCAACAAGCCAGGACAGCGTAATATCCCAAATGGACTCGTCCATCCAAAGGATTATGGACGTGGAGATTCATTAGAAACCTTGAATTAGGAACAGTCCTAAAAGACAAACAATAGCATGTTTTCCCACTCACATATAATCCAAAAAACCTTTTGTTTTAACAAAAATAAAGCAACAAACAATGTACACGGTTCTTACCCAAGGTAGCTCTCCAGCTCAAGCAAATCCAACAACAGTTGCGCGCTCTCCAGAGATCCCCAGCTTGCAGGATCTGCAATTTTCTAAAAGTGAGTGACTATACTATTAAACATGTCAACATAAAACGTGGTTGTCAAGCAACTATGTACCTTGCACCTGCGCTCCTGTTTTGGTGACAAACATGAACTGCCTAGACATCCTATCGCATTGCAAAAAAGAACGCACGTGTCAATCTTATTCACAAATTGAATGTCCAAGGTATATTCCCTCCCATCTCCTCTCATTGCAAATCATACTGGAAAAAACAATAGGCTTTGAAGAGAAAATAGCCTATATATATTGCAAACCCATAACTCAAATGAAAAATGAAATCCAAACATTATCAAGGACAAAGTCATGAAATATTACATCTCACTTCATATTTGTATAAATAGCCAACATTCCCGAAGACCTATGATAGTTGGAATATTGAAAGAACTTTAAAAAAGCTATACAAAGATTACTGAAATGAAGATTTGCCACCCAAGAAAGTCTGAGGAGGGCTTGAAAGAGCAATGTCATACTCCTAGGCTCTTGCTATTGCCAATTGCAAAACTTCCTTGTACACAACATTTTTGGTAGAAGTATTATCCATCTCCTCGCCCCTGGCATCAGACGCACTCTGCGAAATGAAAACCTTAACAGCGTTTGATGCTCGGATATGTGAAAATGCCATGTATAGTTGGCCATGACTGAATACCGGTGTCACCAAGTACATCCCCAAAACAAACAATGTTTGGCCCTGTGACTTATTGATTATCATGCGAAATGCCAATCGAATAGGAAATTGCCATCTCCTCGTGTCGAATGGAAGTTTAAGGTTGGTCGAAATGAATGTTATCCTTGGAATAAACGTTCTATCACCAGCATTGGTACCAGTAATGATTTTAACTTCTAACACTTTCGTGTGAAACTCTTTGTATAGCAACCGTGTCCCATTTCTCATTGGACATGATATCTCGCAATGTTCTGTCTACTGCCTCGAAAGCAAACCGATGAGTCATGGGTGGCTCAATCCATATTATCAGCCTAGCCATCTTCAAAACATCTGCGAGTTGACTATTAATCTTAATATTGCAACTGCTAGTACCATACAACTCCAACAGTATCTTGAATCATGAGTGTGCCGTGCTTCCATTGGCTAGTAGCAATGCAGCAATCCCAGAAGATGCACATGCCAAAGTGATGAGCCCCTCCCCATGCAATCGAGAGAGCAAGCAATTGTAGAGAAAGGTCTTTCTAGACCCTCCGATACCATCGAGAAAAAAGACCTCACCACCATCTCCATAGACCCTTGCCAAAATTCGATCGAATGCAGCACATTGACAGTGATTCAAGGACATTTCCATTTGTCGGGCAGTCTGTGCTTCTTTCACACAATCAAACATTCTTTCTTCTTGCAATAAGCCATTTCTAGCTTCTGACAAAGATGTTATATCCACAATAGGCATTCCGTCAAACTCAACCAACCTTCACCCATGTTGTTGAAGAATGTGCTCCAAGTGCAATACAACCTTCTTTATCGCTAGTTCACAACGACCAATTAAATTCCCCATACTTGATTCCAATATATATAAAAAATCATCTGAAAGCTCAGTGGAAAATTTTTTCCACAAAAGTCGAGGAGACGTTGGCTCACAGAAAACCAATATTGTGACAAATAGGTGTCTCAGTTGTGCACTATTTTGATAACACAGCCTCTTGCATACACACAAACCATTCATCATCACTCTCCAACAATCCCCGTGCTATGCATGCTGCCTTGAAAGTAGGGTACACTTGACAATCAAAAGTATGTAGATCATCAAAGGACTTGCATCCCATGCACACATTAAGAAGCATACGCATGAAGTAGAGCTCACCAGCTGAGGGGGAAATATTGTACATCCGACCGATGGTATTCTTCTAGTCCACCGCTTACTGGTTTTGTTCCAAACCAACTTGTCTAGCAAGTCACCATATAGCAAGTTGCTTGCATCATATTGCAACTGATTGTAAGTGAACCATTATGTGAGGGTGGTCTTTTGATTTTGTTCCCTGCCTACAACATTTTGCAAATCATCATCATCTCAAAAGATGACATCATTGCGCATTGAAAGATGAACCTGCATTCTTTGCACATCGGGTTTTTCATCGTGCGTGGCATACTCGTAAATCCGCCAACATGCTTCTGATGCTGACACGTAACGTGCATCTAAGTAACTACTAATCTCATCAATGCCACCATCAACTGTGTTATGCAAATGCCCTTGCTCTCTTGCATCATTTAGCTGCATCCTGATAATGGCTCTGTCATGACCTTTGTACACATATTTATACAAATACTTAACTGCAGTGATTGTGGAGCATATTTCAACATTTATATGTGCCTTGTACTTCACGGAGAGGAAAGGATTAAATGGCACAATCCAATGATTATCAATCACACCCCCTTTCACTTGTATCTTTCTACCATCATCACGATGCATGTAAACTGGATAGCCATCGTTGCCAATAGTAATCTATGAGAATCCACGTGGATAATGACAAATGCATTTTCCATCAACCATGCAAGCTGCAGATGGATTTAGTGTACACACGGGCCATGGACATTACATTTCCCAATAATATCATGCAACTTGGGAACATTGCCTTATATGGCAACTCTACACACACTAATCGGTCATAGTGATCGATCCCCACGAGTTTGAAACCACCTTCTAATATCAACAATATGTGTGAGTGTGGCAGACCTCTCTTTTGAAACTCTATCACACTCACATATCTAGCCACCTTCCCAAACAAATTATGTTTTGTAATCGACTGCATCATGTCCTTATGCTTTTGGAAAAACACACAGGCTATCAAATCTGGACGATCTTGCGTAGTTTGCCCCAGCAACAGCTATAGATATTTCAGGCCATTTGGGATTACAGGTGAATGTAATGAATAAATCAGATTTGCCCCTTTTCCTAACAATTGCCATAACATCTTGGTATAGCTGGCACATATACCGAGGCCCTCCCGTAAAAGAAGAAGGCAACACCACCCTATGCCCTGCAGCATTGCCAAGCATAGTACGTGTCCCATCAGCTGTATTCACCATGTCCATCAACCCTTGATAGACTTCAGCACATAGGGAAGCTTGGTTGTTTCGTATTAACACCAACCTGGACTCTTCCATGCTACTGTAGACATCAACCATGTATTGCTGCAGCAATCTACCCCATGCAAAAGACATGCATTTGTATCATATCTCACTTACAAACGATATGCATAGTATTGTCTCTAGGTGACACGACTTTATCCACGTATCTCGTGCAATGGTGTGTGATTAGGAACATCACTATATGGGATATATGGATGTCAATCATCTTCCCCCCAAGGGAACAAAAGAACATACATGAGAGGCATGTATGATCAGTGCAAATTAGATATTTTATGCACAAACCCATTGTGGCTAAAAATCTGAATGTCCCGATTTCCAATATCGAAGTCATCCCCTTGTCCTGGCATGATTGCAACAACCTCGCTAGCCATAGGAGCCAAGTACTGCCTTGAGGTGGAGCAGCTCTCACAAATAACCATCCTCAAGTTTATATGTGGATTTGTTCTTAGCACTTGCCTGATAGCCATCAATGCACTGGCATATGGATTGCACTCGTGCATCATCCTCTGCAACAACTCCAAAATGCCTGGATCCAAACTAGGTATCCCATGCAAATGGTGTTCTAGTTCATGATCAGTGTCATACACTTACAACTGTGCAAAACGTGGCATCTCTTGCCTAGCCTCATCGGGCAACAAATTTCCAACCTGATGATACACACTACCATGGATCCGAAAGTTTTGTATATCCCCATTCCCACGGAACATTTGACCAACCTGGGCTCCCAATGAAACAAATGCCATGGCACTATTATAAGCCCTAATGTTTTTCTTAAACAGTCTACTTCTAGCATCATCTCTGTGCAATAGAACTCTCAAAATCTCTAGTGGTTCTTCTAATGGCAACAATGACACACGACCAACTTTGCAATAGTGCTTGCCCACAACTTGATGCATATGCATTCGCGTCTCTTGTTTCCACAGTTGAGCCTGGCAAAGGCTGCATGTATGATCCATGGATCCGAGTGCATGAAGAGAAGGAGCATTGAAGACCAGTGGATACAAAGATAGATGCTCTACATTTTCCCTTAACGGAAAAGTATGCAAGATAGAGAGGCTTTCCCTTGCACCCAAAATCACAGCCCTGTTGTGAACAACATGCCTTCGGGCCCTTAAATGAGTAGCATCCCTAGTTGCATCCATTTGAGTAGTTGTATGTACTACTAGAGTAGGTTCATGCTCATTACCTACTATTGGTGAAGTATGGAGGTCCATTGTATTTTCAGCAATGCACGCTACATTACTATGCCCATGCATTTGATTCTGTTGTCTGCATAGGCCTTCTACATCCATAGATTCCACTGCCACCGTCACGCTTCTAGCAACTTGTGTTCTCGACCTTGTTCTTTGTATAGCATAAACGTGACGAGCCGCCCCCATTGAATCCATTGAGCAGTTGTACCTATTTACTAGAGCATGTTCATGCTCATTATCTATAGTTGGTAAAGTATTGACATCCATTGTATTTTCAGCAATGCACGCTACATTACTGTGCCCATGCATTTGATTCTGTTGTCTGTGAAGGCCATGTTCTACATCCATAGATTCCACAGCCACCCTCATGCTTCTAACTCCTTGTGTTTTCGACCTTGTTCTTTGTATAGCATAACTACGATGGGCCGCTTGTGTTGAATCCATTTGAGTAGGTGTACCTATCACTGAAGCATGTTGATGCACTCTACCTATTGTTACTGAAGTATTGAGGTCCATTGTATTTTCAGCCACAATGCACGCTACATTACTGCATCCATGTATCTAATTATGTTGACTGCAAAGTCCTACTTCTACACCCATAGATTCCACAGCCACCCTCATGCTTCTAGCACCTTGTGTTTTAGACCTTGTTCTTTGTATAGCATAAGCGCGATGGGCCACCTGCATTGAATCCAACAATCTTCTCCTATGAGAACGTATTGAATGTAGCCTCTCTTCTATTTGTCTTGTCATCTTCTGTATCCACTCAACCAACTACATAAATATCTATTCCTCAAAGGGAAAAATAGCTTAATCAAATAACTTATCCATCATCCCTAACCATGACAAAATTGATGGATCTCAACCAATGTGCCCTAAGGAAGAAAATAATTTAGAAAAGCAAGAAGCAAGGTTAATTAGCAAAGCCATCCTTTTTCCATCTATCTAAAATTGAGAGCTGACCATCTATGCATTGAACTCATAGTGTCCCATGACCAAGTTTCAGTGTGTCACTATCTTTGGTAAGAGTAATGCTCATATTTTTTCAAGATATGAGCAAAATACAATATCATATGTGCAACCATCATTTGAAACATAAAAACCAAAGCTAACATATCTAAAAACTCAAAGTTGACTATCTCAAGAAACGATGTGTATATGAATGAATATTTTCAAATAAAAAAGTATAGGCATTGCATCAGCATTTATGCGAATACATGATGCAAAAAATTACAAATATTTGAGTATATCTTAAATAAAACAAAAATGGGAAGGAACAGTAGACAATTCAAATATTGAATTAAATTAGCTTCCATTGCCATATATACATCAAATGAAAGTAAATATAGTCATTTGCAAAAAACTTATCTTGCCAAATAACATAAGGGCAACCCAAGTACAGGAATCCCATAGAAGCATTTGGGATTCTAGTACAAAAAGTGACATAAAAGTCTCAGGAGTCTCTTAATTGTCACGGGTTGTGACCTGCTCTAGTTTATGGCTCATCCTAGTCATCAAAGCAATTAGCCTATTTAAACCAACTTTGAACATTGACACCTCAATGGACACTAGCTGAACTTGTTCTTTCAGCTTATCAACTTGTAGTTTACACCCATTCTCACATACAATTGCCCCTTCTTCACCTCTCCCCAAAATCTGATGCATCCATTGATTAGAGTCCTTAACGCTATTCTCAATTTGAGAAATCCTTGCAATGAGAGTTCCAGGGAATTCTCTCATGCCCTATGCTATTACTGCACCACCATCTGAATGGATTTCTCCCCATAAAGAGGCCAAATATCGTGTGTTCATGGCACATGCATCCTTATTATCCTCGCACATGGCTTGAATGGACTTTCACAGATTGTAATGACTTGAATGCTCAGTTGCATGGATTGAAGCTCTCCCCCTTCTAAGTCGTTTCATTATATCAGCAGTGCGACAGTCATGGCGAGACTTAAAACGCTTTGAAGGCAATGTGGGACCCTGATTTGTTCCATGGGTTAAAGTCTCTGCCCTTGCAAAAACTTGATTTGTCACATGAAGGCTATGTGGCTCACAAAAAGATAACACAATGTCAAAAATTGCAGAGCCCTCCACCCTTGTAGCTCGCTTCATTGCCCGAAGGCTTTGTTGCCCATGGAAACCCGACTCCCTAAGATTTGGAACAATGGTAGAAGCCATTTCTGGAGCTGCATCCAAAACAAAATACAAAAACCTTTTTAGGTATGTATTGGCTCAATTGTATAATTGGATCACACAGATTCCATAGAACAAACATGAGCAAAAATCAATTGGCATGATTACCAAATCAAAAGCGAGCATACCAACATATTTAGGAGGTAGATACCCAAAGATTCTAGCCCATCTCCTCTCGGCAAAGAATTTGGAATCAAGTTGGATGGCTTAAGATATTTGTGAATGAGCTCTTGCCAAGCATTCGTGCAAATATTTTTCGATTCAAAGGTAGTAAGTTGCTTAGAGTGACCGAGGATATGGTGGTAGGAAGTAGAAATCATAGGACATGTTAAAAGGAAAAATCCACATGGAAGGCACATGGCTCTAGCATCTATTTCAAAAATCAAATCCCCCTATCCTCCCCTTGCCATGCATTAGCCTCCTCTACCCACCCCATGGCATTTGTTACCTTTAGGTGCGAGCTTTCCCAACCCTAAATCTAAGACCTTAGTCCTATGATCATCACCAAGCAATATGTTTAATGGCTTTAGATCCTTGTGAATCAAGCTAAGCCAACCTATTAAAACACAATTCTTAGATGCCTTCTCAAGTTCACAGGTGGTAGGTTCATCATCATCCAATTGGCTTAGAGTACCTAAGGATGTGGTAAAAGCAGGTAGACATCATGGGGTGTGTCAGAATGGAAAATCCAATTGCAAAGCAAGCCTTTGATTCAAAAGTAGAGGAAACCCTCTCGAGATGTAGCTTCACCTAATATCCAATCGCCTCACCTCTGGAGCTTAGTTCTCATGGCTATAGTACACATGACATGAAACATACATAATCCTTTACTCTCGTTGAGAGGTTGATTAGATCACTTAGGGCAAGGGTGCAGGCTTTAAACTTACTGTCTGCTCATCAAGGTACTCCTGGGAAAGATACAATTAACTTTGGAGCTTTAGTATCCAACCACATCATGGACTTATTTCACTTCTGTCCACCATTATATTTTGCTCACTCTCTCTCTCTCTCTCTCTTTCTCTCTCTCTGTACCCCCATCTATCATCCAATCACCTCACCTCTCGAGATTAGTTCTCATGGCTATAGTGCACATGACATGAAACACACTTAATCCTTTACTCTCCTTGAGAAGCAAGGCTAACTTCTTAAAGAGGTTAGATTAGATCACTTAGGGCAGAGGATGCTGGCTTATCTCTAGACATACTGCCAGCTCGATGCTCCTAAGAAAAATACAAATACCTTTAATTATTACTAGTCCAAACACATCATGGCCTCGTCTTATTTCACTTTTGGCCTACCATTATATTTTTTTCGTCCTCTCTCTCTCTCTCTCTCTCTCTCTCTCTCTCTCTCTCTGTGTAACCCCACCTATTATCCAATCGCCTCATGTCTCGAGCTTAGTTCTCATGGCTATAATCCACATGACATGAAACATACTTGATGCTTTACTCTCATTGAGAAGCAAGGCTAGCTTCTCAAAACGAAGGTTAGATTAGATCACTTAGGGTAGAGGGTGTTGGCTTATCTCTAGACATATTGCCAGTCATCAACATGCTCTTAGGAAAGATACAATTACATTTGATGATTACTGGTCCAAGCACATCATGGCCTTGTCTCTAACTAATACACTAACTTATTTTACTTCTGGCTTGCCAGCTCATCAAGATGCTCTTAGGAAAGATACAATTACATTTAATGATTAGTGGTCCAAGCACATCATGACCTTGTCTCTAACTAATACACTAACTTATTTCACTTTTGGCCTACCACTATATTTTTCCACCCCCCCCCCCCCCTCTCTCTCTCTCTCTCTCTCTCTCTCTCTCTCTCTCTCTCTCTCTCTCTCTCTCTCTCTGTGTAGCCCCACCTATCATCCAATCGCCTCACGTCTCGAGCTTTACTCTCGTTGAGAAGCAAGGGTAGCTTCTCAAATATGAGGTTAGATTAGATCACTTAGGGTAGACGGTGCAAGCTTATCTCTAGACATACTGCCAGGTCATCAAGACGCTCCTAGGAAAGATACAGTTAACTTCGGTGATTACTGGTCCAACCACATCATGGCCTTGTCTCTAATTAATACACTAACTTAATTCACTTCTATCCACCATTATATTTTCCCTCTCTCTCTCTCTCTCGCCTCCATTATCTTTTAGTTCTTCCATCTCAATAATATAATCATCTACAAACTATAAGATCATAATGGTTTGGATGATTTTAAAAATGTAGCTTGTCTTAAACAATGCAAATATAGCTTTAACATATGGAGAGATAAATCCATCATTACTCCCAAAATATGGCTCTTAAATCAGTTTCCCCCTCCCAAAACAGTAGCAGCGTCCACGAATTATAAGATCAAAATGGTTTCGATGATCATCATAAAGAAATATGTTTAATGGCTTTAGATTCTTGTGAATCAAGCTAAGCCAACCTATTAAAACACAATGCTTAGATGCCTTCTCAAGCTCACAGATGGTAGGTTCATCATCATCCAATTGGCTTAGAGTTCCTAAGGATGTGGTTGAAGGAGGTAGACATCATGGGGTGTGTCAGAATGAAAAATCCAATTGCAAAGTAAATGGTTGTAGCCCTTGATTTAAAAGTAGAGGAAACCCTCTCGAGATGTAGCTTCACCTAATATCCAATCGCCTCACCTCTCGAGGTTAGTTCTCATGGCTATAGTGCACATGACATGAAACATACATAATCCTTTACTCTCGTTAAGAGGTTGA
>NC_141615.1:26711737-26809237 GCF_047967505.1 Dipteris shenzhenensis
TGCAGAACCACCCTAATCTTCTTTTTCATTCATTCATATATGTGTTTGAGTATTGTACATAACCGGGGTAAAGGCACAGTGACCTTTAACCCCCACAACCTCCCACTTAAAGGACAATGTGCCTTTAAGGGAGAACAACCAATGAGCATACTATCCAATGCCCATCAATACATGACAATACTCAAACTGTTGACTAGGTAGACTCTTCGTTAGCATATCTGTAGGGTTATCATCTATATGAACCTTGACAAGCTCTATGCGCTTGTCCTCAAGTAGCTCCCTGATGAAGTGGTACCTGACCTCAATGTGTTTGGTCTTTGCATGAAAGACCAGATTCCGTGCTAGCTGAATAGCATATCAAAGGCCTCATGCAACTTGGCCTTTAATGCATTCAGCTCATAAGTATTCTTGCTAGCCAATAGCATATCATACACATATAGTGCCACGATTATCAGGCTATTATCCTTAGCCCTTTTAGTGTAGAGGTAGTGATTAATTTCACTCCTTCTAAAACCCTGGGACCAAATGAAAGCATCAAACTTCTAATACCATTCTCTAGGCCCTTGCTTAAGACCATAGAGACTCTTCTTCAGCTTGCAAACTAAATGCTCTTTGCCCTTTTCTTCAAAGCCTTCCGGCTGCACCATGTAAATTTCCTCATGCAGATCCCTATGCAAGAAAGCTATCTTCAGATCCATCTGCATAAGCTCCATATCCTCTACTGCCACTAGTCCAAGCATGCATCTAAGTGTGGTCATCTTCACAACCAGAGAGAATATCTCATCAAAGTCCACACCCTTCTCTTGCTTGAACCCTTTAGCGACCAAACGCGCCTTGTACCTAGGCACATCATCACCTGTGACCTTCATCTTGTAGACCCATTTACATGGCAATGCTTTCTTTCCATGTGGCAAAGAAACCAAGTCCCAAGTCCTATTTTTCATAAGTGAACTCATCTCTAATTGCATAGCATACTCCCACTTGCATTGATCCTCGTGCATCATAGCCTCTTTGTAGCAAGAAGGCTCCCCACAATCAATAAGCATCACATAGTCTACCCCTGGAACAAACCTATCAGGCGGTCTAGACACTCTAGATGATCTTCTCAAGGGCATTTCAGCTTGCTGTCCCACCTGCATATCAGCCACATTTGGCTCATCATTTCCACCGATAGATGATCCATCATCTACCCTTGATTGTATACGTGTGGGAGTACTTGGTGGTACCATTTCTTGCACATTTGGTGCATGGACAACTTGCTGTCTATCAACATATGCAGGTGGATTCACATCTTGGAAAGCGATTCTCATCATTTCCACATCCCTCATGGGTGCCTTATGCATCTTCTTCTCATTGAAGACTACATCATGGCTGCATATGATCTTCTTTGCTTCTCGATCCCAGAGACAATAGTCCATCTCTCCACTTTCACCATAACCCAGAAAGATGCATTTCCTAGACTTAGGATCTAGCTTCTTTCGAAGCTCTTTTGACACATGTGCATATGCCTCACACCCAAATATACAAAAATGAGAGTAAGAGGGCTTCTTGCCACTCCATGCCTCTTTAGGAATACCACCATCCAAACTCTTACTAGGTGATTTGTTGATCACATGCACTGCAGTCTTCATTGCCTCAGTCCAAAAACCACCATTAAGACTTCCATTGGAAAGCATGAATTGCAACCTTTCTTGAATGGTACGGTTCATCTTTTCTGCAATTGGATTTTGCTCTGGAGTACAAGGGGATGTGAGCTCCCTCTTAATCCCACGTGTATCACAAAAATGCTGAAAGTCATGAGAGAGATACTCTCCACCATTGTCAGTCCGTAGGCATTTAAGTGTTCTACCTGACTGATTCTCAACCAAGGCCAGCCATTTTTGAAATACCTGGAACACATCACTCTTCCGAGCTATAGCATAAGCCCACACTTTCCTAGTTGCATCATCAATGAATGTCACATAGTATTCAGCCTCGCCTAATGATCGTGCAGGCATGGGACCACATACATCTGAATGCACCAAATAAATCTTTTCAAACTCTTTCTTTCCCCTTCTTTTATGGGCTGATTTAGTCTGCTTCCCATAGAGACAGTGCTCACAAAATTCAAAATCAGAAAAACTCAAATGCAGTACATAACCCAAACAGCATAAGAGTTTCATTCCATTCTGGCTGGCAGGCAGGGTTTAATCTGCTTCTTTTGAATAAGCACATCCCTTATCTGTTCTTTCCACAAAGAAAAGTTTGTCCCATCAAACTTTTTAATGTTGAAAAACTCCTTTTTAGACATGGAAGAGGATGCCATGATGCAAATGAAGCAAATCCCAAATGCTAGTGCCTGCAAGAGAGAATCACACCAAATACCAAGTGCACCCAGATGTGTATGCCACAATATAGTGAGATATCACCAAAATTCAAAGCTCAAAGCATCAAAAGATGCATTTGACTCATGTGCATATACTATGCATCCATATGAGCAAATCTAGCCCAAAAGAAAATGCTAACTGCAATGGCAATCCAAAATGCCAATAAGTGCCAAATGGCTCAAGCATAAACACCGTCCATGGGCATATGCATTACCAATATATCATCCAAGAGAGCATAACACTGCTAGTGCATCACCTGCAATGTGTCAAAGTTGTCCCTTAGCATAAAATAGCATCCATGTGCAAAGCGTCCATAAAAATAGCATCCCACAAGGCAATCTGGGCCTATCAGCGCATCCAATAAGGATCGTAATGCATCCAAATGGCCTATAAATCATCCATTGCAACCCAATGCACACCACGAATGAGCGCACATGGCTCAAACTGCAACCAGAGTGATCTGCATAAGGTATGCTCAAGAAATCATGGTCCCACGGCAATGACTACTACTGAAAATAGAACCTGAGATGCCTCAAAATATGGGCGCCATTGCATAATCGGACTCAGTAAGAAAATTTGCAAATATCTCTCTCCTACAGGAACTCCAAAATCCCAACCGATGAGTGAGAAATGAGAGTCAACACTTATCCACTGCCATTTGGCATAAATCTAAGGTTTCAAAACCTTAGAATGAAAAATGCATAATAGAGAGACGAAATCCAATACACAGAGATCTATAACTCTGAAAATACTCCACCGAATCGCACAAGAACTGACAAGTAGAGGTTTTTAGGTGTCCGAAACGCAATGGGACAAATGGTTTTGGAAACCGTGGTCTCAATCACTGGGTTCAACACACAGATTGAAAAACGTTTTTGGAAACTGAACTGTTTGTAAACTCCACTGGAGTGCGAATGATGAGTAACATAGAAGTTTTAGGACCTCTTGAGTCCACCATAACTTATAGATCTGCAAATGGTTGCTCCAAACTTGAGTTCCAATACGCGGGCAAAAAAACGTAGGCACTGACACAGTGAGTCAGAAATCCAATGAAATGGTCCCAGATTCAAAAATGAGGTGTTTCCAAGCTCCTGAAGTGAAGTGGAGACCAAAAGCAAGCAATAGTTGCCTCTACAAGTCAATACGAAGTCTCTATCGTTGATCGGAACAGGGAAAAGCTTTAAAAACGACTTTTTCTTTGAAAACACTTAACAAGCTCTCAAAACCACTTTGCAAAACCAAAGTGACTTTCCAAAGGTTCCTTCAAGGTCTCTGCACACTCAGATGCAAGTAAAATTACCCACAAAGCTTCCCACAGAGCTTCTCCTTCCTCCCACAGAGCTGCTGAGCTTCCACGCATTCACACATGCTCAACTAGATCACCCGAGCTCCTGATACGAGTTGAGAGTGCTCTCAACGGAAGTGAGAATGGAAGAGGGAGAAAGAGAAACAGAGAGCCACACAAGTTTTGGTGGGTGCAGAACACCCTAATCTTCTTTTTCATTCATTTATATATGTGTTTGAGTATTGTACATAACCGGGGTAAAGGCACAGTGACCTTTAACCCCCACACATACGAAGGACAATATGGCCTTCATGGGAGTGTTGTGAATGTATTTGCCAATGTTGACAAAGCACAGCCAGTGTTGCCTAGGTTCTTGAATGACCACAACATTTTTCTCGTTGAGCTCAAGCACAGACTCTCATTCAAGCATAACTACATGAGTGGAGTTGTGCGACCAACTTTTACAATGCTTGCATTGAAATAATTATTATCAACCCCTTTGTACCAAGAAAACAAAGTCCATAAAAACCATCTTTGGGAATGGCACATCCAAATTATTAAAGCAAAATAAAAATTAGATGAGAACAATGATCAACACTTCAGTAAAATTGATGAAGAAGAACTTTTGAATGATACTTTGGTTTGCAAAATCTATACAAGTCAATAGGTTGTAGACTTTGATGGTCAAGCTATTGCAGTTGCACCTCCGAAGGATTCTCTCCTCTAAGCCTCTTCAAGGATAATTTTTGTGAAGAAATTTCATTTCCAAAGCTTTTCTTTAGCAGCCCACGTAAGTATAACATTCCCCAACACATATCCTATCAAGACATAGCAAAGTGGGAGTTAACAAATGTGGACCTTTGTTTTGCACTTTTGATAAAAAATCTCTTCTTCAAATCAATGAAAATTTTAGTGAGACAAGTTCTGTCATCATCTTGGGTTCGTATGCAAAAAAGCCAAACCAAAAGAACAACACTCCAAGCAAAGGATGCTCTGTTGGACACAAACATCAAAAAGCACTCCATTCAAACATAGGCTATCGAGACTTCTCACATCTTTGAACATCAGCTGACTACAAACACTACCTCAAGAATAAACTTTTTGCAATGCTAAGACAACTAGGCCCTTTTTGCAATGCTAAGACAACTAGGCCCACCAACGTTTTTTGTAATGCTATCTGCCAGCTGAGAAATTATGGGAGCCATTGATTGCAGCATTTGAAAAACTTAACCTAAGGAGTAGCTCCGAAGTGCATTCCAATGTGAGGGAGGAGCAATGATGCCTTCTACGATCCAATCCCATCACTAAAGCTCAATATCATGTGCACAAATTCCAAGCATTGAAAAACATGCTAAGAAAGGACCACAACATCCTCGGTAAAATTACAGATTTTTACTTTGTCACAGAACTCCAACATAGGGGAAGCCAACATGATTATGGACTTCTTTGGGTTGAAAATGCACCCACATTTGGCATTTCCTCCAACCTTGACATTGACACTTTTGCAGACAAATACATATGTACGGACATCTCCAAATTTGTTTGCATAAAAAACAAAATTCAAAAGCATAGGCATCGTAAAACATGCTTCAAATGGGAAAAAAAATGCCACTTTGGATTCCCTCATCCCACAATGCATCACACACAAGAGTTTTGCTGCCACTGCACATTGACTATGACACCTCCAAACCTAGGCAGCAGATGAAGATAATCAACTCTATTCTATTTGAAGATAACACAACCACACTACACTATAATGGATTCTTGGCTGCTGTGAAACTAACAGAAGAACAATACATATTGGCTCTGCAAGCATCTATTTCACAACCAACACTCTTCTTGAAAAGAGAACCAAAAGGCATTTACACAAACAACTTCAACCCAATGCTGTCGAGATTATAAGGTGCAAAAGCTGATGTGCAATTCATACTTAATCCTCATGGAGCCGCAGCTTTCTACACATCTTACATGACTAAAGCAGACAAAGAAACGACTTCTACCATGAAAGAAGCTTTATCACAAAGCTTAAACTCAAATGCCACACGAAATGAATGCATTAGAAGAGTTGGCAATGCAATCTTAAACACTCAACACATAAGTTTGCAACAAGTGGTACACTCACACTATCAGTGCCTCTCTCAAGCTCAACATGGCAATTTCAATATATTAACACAAATCCACTGGAGAAAAGAAATTTGTTGCTAAAGTGCAGAGATCAGCTTGAGAAGCTTCACCTTGAGAGCACGAACATTTTCTTCAATGACATTATCACAAAGTACTTGAAACAAAAACATGATCTACAAAAAGTTTGCCTAGCAAAGTTCGTGAGCAACTACATAGTCATTAAAAACAAAATACTCGAAAGAGAAAAAGAAAAAATCTAAGATTCAACAACTACAATGAGATAACCAATCTCGAGAACCACTACAGAGAGTTATGCATTTTATTATTTCCATATCACTACATAGAATCGTCCCTTGATGAGTACACCACAACGTGGCATGACGTACCAAAAGAACAAACATATTATAGATCCTAACAAAGCGAACTTCAACAAGCTCTTTCTAAAATTCCAAACTAATTCATCCACTACTTGCAATAGCACAATGTCATGTACAAGTCAGCACACAAATTCAAAAAAAGACATTTACAACATTGCCATAGACATGCCTAACTCCCCCAAGAATAATCAATTTCATGGCCAAATTTTGCTAACTTATAAGATTGTCCCAAACAATGACTATTACAGTACTTTTGTGTCACTAAATGAAGAAGAACATCTAATTGTAAACTACATTATGCTCAACAAAAGAATCCACCCAACAAAACCATTCCATATCTTCCTTATGGGCAATGCTAGAATAGGGAAAACATTCACACTTATGGCCATTATTCAAGCACTTCTTCGCTACTACTCGCACAAACAAACTCAAAATGTCGAATCCCAAAAGGTTCTTCTCTTGGCCTACACAGGGAAGCAACTTTTAACATTGACGGTACAACAATCCACTCGGTGTTGCATCTCCCGCTAATGGCATCCCATTACGCAAGCCTCTTGGGTGAAAAACTACAAGAACTATCACAGCTCTACAAGGATCTTCACCTAGTTGTCTTTAACGAGGTGTCGTTAATTGGCCAAAGTACGTTGGTTGTAGAGCTGACATGCACTTGCGAAAAATCATGCACAACACCCTCCAACCGTTCAGTGGTATTGGTGTTCTATTATGTGGAGACCTATGCCAAGCTAGCCCAACAAAAGATTCCTGGCTCTTCTTGAACCAACATCAATGCAATCATCTTTTTGGAAAGACAATGTCTCATTATATGAGCTTAATACACCAATGCACCAAACAAATACAAACATTCATAGGTGTACTCAATAGAATAAGAATAGGAAAACAAACATTGAATGACATCTCTTACATTAATGAGAACTACCTAAGAAAACCACTGCACAAACAAAACATTCCCCACCTTTTCTAAACTAATGCTTCAAAAGACATTCACAACAAAGAAGTATTCCACTTGCTCAAAGATGATCCTCATATTCTCGAAGAAATAGACAAAAGACACAAGACATGTAGCAAGACCATAACTGTCCCCCCTAAGAAACACAGTAGGATTGCATAAGATGCTTCATTTGAAACTTGGGATGATTGTCGAAATTTGTTCAGTTAGTCTTGACATTCCTAATGGCTTGGTCAATGGAGCCGATGGAATTTTTAAACATTCTCAACTAACAAATGAACAACATGTGGTTTGGGTCTTATTCAACAACTCAGCAATCGGAAGACAAGCTCGCTTCGATTGCTCTACCAGTTACGACAACACCATTTCAAAGACATGGACACCAATACATCAAATAACAAGAGAATTCCAAATAGGTAAAAACAAATTCAATTCCATCTCTAGAAGACAATTCCCTATGCAGCACCTGCCGTTTGAACAATCCATCATTCTCAAGGGCTATCCATGGGTAGCCTTGCGTTTGACCCTTCCTTCATCAAATCGCATGGCCTTACATACACAGCACTATCAAGAATAAGAGACCCCAAAAGCTTGTACCTCCTAAAACCACTCGAACAAAAACACATCAAAATTGATAACAACATCCTACAAGAAATTGAGCACCTCAAAACAAAAAGACAATGGATTACCTAGCAACATAACTTCTCCACATAAACATTCACTGCAACCACTTTTAAAAGAAAAAAAAAAACATATCTAACCTTCAAAATACACATCCCCAAAGGGCAGGCCGATTGAATGTAATTCACCTTGTTTTGAGATCCCACTTTAGTTTTTCCATCAACTACCACTCGCCTGTTCCCATACGGTGGCGGTGCGATGCGAGCTTGCCTGCCTGTGGGAGAAGTTAATCCTAGCACTTTAGGCCTCATGTGAAGAAGTCGGGATTGTGTGTTAGACTATTCTGAGAGGCAAACGTACCCTTTGGAAAGCCGAGGAGAAGGCTGAGCATCCCAATCAAATGGAGGTGCATTGTAGATGCATGCCTTGAAGGCAGCCATGACTGGATGCACATCATTATCATGCCAAGGATCACCTGGGGTGGAAAAATGGTATGAACAATTTCTTGTGGATCCTTTCAAGCATCAATGCACTAAAGGAAATTGCCACTAGCTCTGCTGGGTGCACATCTACAAGTCTATGTAGACATGCAAGGTGTTCACAACACCACCTAGTTGTGTGCATCTGGGTTGGCACAAAAATAGACCAAGGTTGTCGGGAAGAGCTCTCTCTTTTTTTGGGTGGGAAAAAGAAAACTTTATTAAATATTGCAAGAAAAGAGAATTTAACACAATTGCTAAGCATGTGCATATGCTTTCAAAGCCTTGAAGGCTAGCAAAGGTAAACCTCTGAGCATGTACTAAATTATTCCTGAAGCTGTACCACATCTCTCACTATCGAATGCTTAATATCTCAAGGGAGTGGGAGGGAAGAGCTCTCTTGGGAGCATATTCAAGCCCTCAACCCCACCATGGATATTTACCTTACCCATGTTAGAGTGCATCATCTATTTTACCATCATGACACGCACACCTTCAGAGTGAAAACACAAAATCTCCACACAAAACGGAGCTCCCAATCATAGATCCTCATTCACATTATTGGTTCAAATTTAGAGGCTCAAGGTTATTTCAAATCCTATGCAAAAACAATAGTGCACAAATACAAATGGGCACTCCCTCCTACTATGGTGGCAAAGCAAGTTCTTTTGGATGCAAAAGAGAAAGCAAATGATTTTATAAAGGTCATTCACTAGGATGATCTCCAAAAATGGAAATTGGAAACTAAATTTTAAGTTTTTTTAATTACACATGGAAATTGACAAAAGAGTTTAATCCTCTACTATTGCACAAGCGCATTCATAGTGCCACTTTTATCCCTCCTACAATATTGAAGATGGTAAACAATGTGGGGTGGAACAATTGTGGATTTTGAAATTTTCCATTTCATAGTGGTGCAATTAATTTTGATGTTTTGAATGGTTTTGTTTCATGTCAATGTCAAGTTTTGCCCAAAAAATATATAATTCATTTTATTATTTATATTTAGAGCATTTTGGTAGATATAGGTTATAAAGTTACTTTAGTTTCAAAGTTTCACCATCATAGCCATAGTTCTCCTAGCTACTACCAAACTACCATGGATTCCTGCTAGGTCTATCTTCCATGATTTCATCTCCCATGCTCCATTAGTTGATAGAGAGGAGGAGTTATTTTCAGTCTCTGATAAGAACATAGATGTCCTAGGCACCTATTTGGGAGCCCGAGATGATTTTGAAGACCTCATCAAGTACATGCAAGACCACATCGCGAGTTTTGCATATCAACTTGATGAGTCAACAAAAAGATGGGTCCCAATTGATTATTTGAAATACTTGTTCAATCAAGAACCAAGGTTCATGAAGCATTTAGATCACGTTCCGAGCCTAGCTCAATCACACCCCTAGGGTTTAGGGAGGTGGACACTGATGACCTCCTAGCATGTAGAGTCATCGGCAACATAGGAAATAGGTTCCTATTCTGGGAAATGTCCTTTATTTTCCTTCTCCAAGAGGGACAAATGGAAGAGGAGGCCTCGACCCCAAGCCCTGACCCTGCCTTGCCCTTTCTGATCCTCTTATTTTTATAGATGAGCCCAACATCTACAATGAAGAGCCCATTGATAAAGAAGCTAAGGAGCGGGAAGCTGTATTGGACCTGGAAGTGCTCTAGAGACCTCCTAAGCCCCATTCTACTTCTCAAATTCCATCAACCTCGAGCACTACCCCTGTTGACCCTACAACAATGATATGGTTTCTTGCTCCCCTTCTTGTCGATGGAGAACAATACCTCTCTCTCAATGACATAGTGGTTATGTTTGGTCTCCAAGAGGATGAAGCTATTGGTGTCCTGTGTGGATACGAGGTGGACATGACTATGCAAGAACCTAGGTTTTTGGGAGCAGATGATTCAATAGAAAAGGTTCTTGCTTTAACACTGGCCAAAATCAAAGATACAGAGAAATCGATCTGCTCCGACCTACCTGATGTTCCAGAAGATGCCTCCACATCTCACTCCAGATAGCAGGAGGCTCTGGATCCATCGTCATTGACAAAGAGGAAGGGATTGATATTACATAAATGCCAAGATAGAGGGCTCTTCTAGTCTTCCACCCAGCCTCGGATTCTCCTCATGAGATCGTCTCTTTGCTTCTCTCATGAGGTTCCTCTGCCCAAACCTCCTTTCTTGAGCTCCCTCTAGAATCCTCCCCCCTACCCCACTACATGCCATGTGGACTTCTAGATGCCTACTAACATGAAAAACTTATGCCTAGCCACACTTATTTACATCCACCGTGTATATCCACTTTCTTTTTAGCCTACTAACATGAAAAGCTAGATGTACTCTACATCCCTCAAGTAGGGCTAATTTGTAAGAAAGTTCTCCAATCCTCTTAAGTATTGTGAATGGTCCACAATACCTAGGAGACAACTTCGGACATTTACCTATCTTTAGAGATTCTGAAGATTCAGGTACCTTAAGGTAGACTTTCTCATTTACTTAGAACTCCAACTTTCTAGGGTGGGGGTTTGCATAACTTCATGCTCTATCCTGAGCTCTTCTTATGCTATCTTTAGCTAACTTAAGCGTTTGATTCATATCTTCAAGAAAGTCTTTGGCCACTTGAACCTTCTCTTTTTCGAGTCCCACTGTCATTGGGGCTCTTGGTTGAAATCCATAAATCATCATGAATGGACTAAAACCTATAGCTGAATGTTTGGCACTATTATATGCAAATTCTAATATGGGCAGATACTGTTCTCAATTAGTTTTCCGTTTACTTACATATGCTCGAAGCATATCCTCAATGATCTGATTGACCCTTTCAGTTTGACCATCACTCTGTGGATGATCCGCGGTGTTCATATTCAATGAGGTTTCTAACCTCTTAAACATAGCCCTCCACAAATGGCTATTAAATTTGCTATCCCAGTCACTAACAATACATGCTGGTAGCCCATACAGTAGATATGCTCCACAAATAGCTTGGCTAATTCTGGAGTTTTAACATCTTCATTAACAGGAATAAAATGAGCCATCTTGGTCAACCGATCCACAATTACCCACACAGAGTTGTGCCCCCTCTGTGTCCTAGGTAATCCCACAATGAAATCCATGGAGATGCTTTCCCATGTGCAAATGGAATCTCCAATGGGTGTAGGAGGCCTCCTATTTGAAGGCATCCAGCCTTATTGACCTAGCATTTTTGGCACTTCAATACATAATCTTGGACGTCCTTACCTATTCCACGCCAAAAGAATTGTCTTTTCAGAAGCACATATGTCTTTTGAATTCCTGGGTGTCCAACACTCAGACTATCATGACATTCAAAAAGAATTTGGGGCCTAATATCATTATTATCCAAGACACATACTCTACCCTTGTAGAGTAGGTAGCCATCTTCAATAGTATATTTTTTCCACTTGATTCCTTTATCACCAACCTATGGTGTGTCACCATTTCCATGTGACTCCTCAATGAAAGCCTCTCGATTAGTTGGATCCCTATTTCTAATTACTTTCCATATTTTAAAGAAGTGAGGATCAAACTCACATTTCCCCTTTAAGGACTCTAGGAAATCATTCCGAAATTGAGTAAAACTCAATTCATTAACAATTGGCATTCGGCTAAGAGAGTCTGCTACCACATTGAACTTCCCTTTCCTGTATGTTAATTGTATATCAAACTCTTGCAAACAATAACTCAGCCCATTTAGCTTTTCTACCTTTAAGCTCTAGCTGATTACAAATCCATTTAATACTCTCTTGATCAAAGATGATTTCAAATTTTGCACCATATAAATAGTGCCTCCACTTTTTTAGTACCCCACATGAAAGACACTCCTTTCTTCTATAGGGCATGAAGGGGTGATGATATCTTGGCAAAACAGCAGATGAATCTCCTATAGTACGAACATAAGCCAAGAAATCTCCATACTTCATGGATGTTTTTCAACGGTGGCCAATTCCTTATGGCTTCCACTTTATTAGGATCCATCCTGACTCCATCCTCAAAAAGTGGATCTCAAGCATGAAAATTTCACTCTTCTTGGCATTAACCACAGCAACTTATGCTTCTTATGCTCGGCAAAAACAATTTCCAAGTGCTCTTTATGATTAGCCTTGTCTTTAGAGAACACTATGATGTCATCAAATAATGTTCCGACAAAGGCTCTATGTGCTCTCTAAAGATTTTGTCCATCATCCGATTGAAGGTGGCAGGTACATTTGTCAACCCAAATGGCATTACAAGAAATTCATATAGGCCAAATGTGGTCCTCAAATTTGTCTTATGCACATCCTCAGGTCATATCCTAATCTAATGGTAGCCACTCTTCAAATCTATCCAGCTAAACATTGCAAACCCCTCTCATCTATCTAAGATGTCATCAATCCTAGGTATTGGGAATCTGTTCTTTATGGTTATCTTATTCAGAGCCCTATAATCTATGCACATACTCCTTGATCCATCCTTCTTTTGCACTAGCAAGCCCAGGGAGCAGTAGTGTTAACCCTATGGCAACAAGGGCCACAAGCGCAATCTAGAGCAACAACGATGAGATCATTGCATGTGTAGAGTAGCGACAAAGCTCCACTTATAATATCTTAAGCGTGAAAGATGGTATGATGAGTATTAAAGGATGAGGATAGCCAAAATCCTCTCTAGAGAAGATCCAATCATACTTGCAAAATCAGGATCTAGAGAGGGAAAGAGAGAGAAAGACTAAAAGCCTACACTTTTTGAGGGCCCCACTTTGTGTAGAGACCCAAAAGGTCCCCCCACTTTTTGTAGATACTCAAAGGTACCCCTACTTTGTGCAAAGACCCTAAAGGTCCTCCCAAAAAGTAGAGGGACTCTTGTCCAAAAGGTCTCCTACAAAAGAGGTCCCACCTCAAAGGTACCTATGGATTGTGTATAGATCAACATGTATGAATATCTCTCAATGGAATGAAGCTCCGGCTAGTGTTCAAGATCACTATTGTGTTCATGTGATTGATCTCTATTGCATCCATGCTCTCTTACACTATCGTGTTCCAGCATGCCCTTACCCTTGCCCTCCTTACCCTTGTACTCCCTCCTCCTCTCTCCCCCTCCTCCTCCCTCCTCCTTCCTCCTCTCTCCTCCTCCTCCTCCTCCTTCCTCCTCCCTCCTCCCTCCTCCCTTGTCCTTCCTTCTCAACCCTTCCCCCTCGAAGTCACAAAGGAGACAAGCTCTCCACTCCTCAAACCTGGACTTCTCCTAAGCCCTACAACCCCCTCTGAACCCTGGAACTCCATGTAAGTGGACCAAAGCCATTCTCCTCCTAGAAGAGGTAGTGATATCGTCCTTTGATCTCATAATAGACTGGGCAAACAAATTGAAAGTGCTTCTCTATTTTGAGACCTCCTCCATATGCCATAGTCTGCAAGTCCTATGTGTAAGATTGCATTATCTCCACAAGCTCATCATGGTATGTGAAGCTATGGCAATGGGTCACTGCTCGCGAGGGGTTGAAGATCATAACCTTGGTTTTCCCAAGGTTAACTATCAAGTCTCTCTCTCTCTCTGCAGAGCCTCTAGATGTTTCTATAGTCCCTCTCAGTGAGGATGATATGAGGACTATGTCATCTTCATATAGCGATATCTACACCATTAGGTCAGCCACAAGCGAACCCTCTCCACCTAGGCGATCAACAAAAGAAGTGATCTCGTCGATATAGAGCCCAAAAAGAGTCGGTGAGAGGAGTCAGCCTTGTTTCACTCCATTATTACTCTCAACCTAGTTTGATAGGCCTTTCCTCTTTGGGAATGTACCTTGATGGACTCATATAGACTCATGACCCCCCAAATCATGATCTCTGGGAGCTGCAACTCCTATAATTCCCTGATCAGGCGAGAATGTGGGACAGTATCAAATGCCTTATGAAAGTCTACAAAGCAAGTGTAGACTTTTCGATGCCTCAACTTCACCTCCTCGATAATAGCCCACAAGGTGAAAACGTGGTCCAGGGTGAAGTGATGTCTCTGAAAACCTGCCTACCCAAGAGCCCGATTGCCATGACCCTCTGTGTGGCTATTGACCTCCCTCCCTAGTACCAACCCATATATCTTAGCTAAAGTGTGGCCAATAATAAGAATGTGGTAATTCCCAGTGTCCCTGGGATCACCTGCCTTATGTATCGATACTATGGTGGTGGTGCTCCAAGTAGAAGGGAAGTCATGGCATACGGCATGGTTGAACAGCTATGCTAGGATCGGTGTCAAGATCTCATGTTCATGTGCAAAGTGCTCAGTGTGTAGTCCCTCATGCTCTGGTGATCTCCGATTATGAAGTCAAAGAAGGGCAGCCTATACATTCTGCACAGTAAACAAATGACACGTAGTGGGTCTAGGCATAGAGGACATATCAGGTGGTGGCTGATCTGGGACATCATATAGAGAGCATGCATATCTATGCCAGAGTATTGGATCTGTGATGGGGATGGGCAAGAGTATTGGATCTATGACATGATCTGTATTGGATCTTCCCCTCCAACAAGAGCCCCCATCCCATGGTAGGATCTCCTCCGCGAAAGGATACGATCACCTCATCCATTCTGTGTATGAGGAAAGCCTGCTTCTTATGCCGTGTCACTCGATCCAATGTTCCTATGGTGAAGTTAATTGTCCCAGTGCTCACTCACGTGTAAGGTGTGCTCCCATCTCTCTACACTCATCGTCGAACCGAGGGTTTTTGGTAATCTTCCCATCTAGGACACGTAAAGATCATGTCATGGGAAAGGATCCAGTGGCAACTTCCTATATCACTCAGACATTGGTATTTGATGCATATGCAAGGTCCATCCCCTCTCCATGTAATACTCAAATCTCAGAAGCCAGGTGGCTCACATACATCGGGTCAAGAGCACAGTCAAAAATGTATCTAAATGCGAGTGGGTGGGGGGGGGGCCCTTCGCATGGCTGGCATGGCGACCAATATACAAAAGGCAAGGCATGAGTGGTCGGCCTCGAGTGGAGGAGGTAGCACAATAAGTTCATGTATCCATGGGGTAAAGGCTAGTGGACTGAGGAGGTAGTCCACAATACTTTTCCCCTGCCATGTGGGAAACAAGTGAGCCCACCAGATGATGGCCATCTCTAGAGACCTCTATATATGATCAAGTCATGGTGGATAGCCCCCAACTCGAGTACATGCCTCCCATATGCTATCACTGGTGCATCTACCGATTGCCTCACTATCCCCAGCTCTGCTGCATCCATCTCTAGTACTATGAGGGAATCCTCATCGAAATCTAACCATCCAAGCTATATGTTCCCAATATGTGTATTGAAGTCACCAAGAAGGAGAGTGTCCCTTTGTCTAGAGAGCTCTGTGATGTCATCATGGATAGTCTCATATGGGCTATGCCCTCATCAGTGATGACCTCCCATTCAAGATGATGTGTCTGGAGGAAAGTAACACACTGCAATGAAGATTGGGCATGTATCTGGTAGCTGAACTCGCACCCACATATGTCGCGCTTGTTCCTCTCTTCGGATCATCGATGTGAGTGGTCTCATATGTGCTCTGAAAAGGAAAGCCACACTTCCTAACCCCCGTATTCCACTATCTCCTCTCATCTCCTTCCTATGGGCTTATTCTTTAGATATTCCAAGATTTCATGGCTCTCGGTGTAGAAGATCATGTCTTTGTCGGTGTATGTTTCCAAGAAACACCTAGGGTTGGATTAAATGGTACCATTGCAATTCCAAACTTCTATTCTTAGCCCCCCTTGTGCCCTTATCTCTTGGGTGTGAAACCGTCATGTGTTTTCCATCTCTCCTTCTTCTCTTTCTTTCCTTTCCTCCCATTTTTCTCTCTCTGATAATCACCTTCCCATCTCTGTAGAGATAGCCTATTTACTTACATCCCTTACTGCCATGACACGAACCATTCCCTCTCTCCCATGCTCCTGTCGTAGCAATGTGAGGTCATCATCCAAGTTTATTCTTGTTCCTTTCAAGGTTGCCCTCATGCTCATGAGGATAGACCTGTACATTGATGTCCAGAGGTTCATTATAAGGGGTCTTGTTGGGTCCATTGCTGTCTGGAGCTTCATTATAAGGGGTCTTGTTGGGGCCTCAGCTTTGCCAACTCTCCATGTTGTCTCGCATGTGAGGTTGACGCCCATCTTGGTGAACAAGGTTTTGGCATCGGACATAGGAGTATCCCCAATTGTTAAGCCTCTAACCAAGACATTCAAAACCTTGCTGCTCCTTCTCTCTTCTTCCTCTAGAGCCTTAGAGATGATCTCTTTCTTGGGGGCTTCCACACCATTCTTAACCACATTCTTCTATTCCAACATATATGCTTCCCCTTTGGTGATTTGGTGAGAGAGAAGAACCAACTAGATAGAGAAAGTCAACACTTGGAACCACACGCACACTTGGGACTACCATGTGGCTCAGCAAGGCCTCTAACCCTCCTACCAATGACGCACTTTGGGTTCCCCTTGGGCCCAACTTTATGACCCCTCTAAACACTGGCTTATCCCTAGCATTTGGGCCTAGTGGGTGCACCTAGGAATTAGTGTGTCCACCTTAGGGGTTTTCAATGTCCATGGATTTATTTGCACAACCAAAATCACATCCTCGTGACAAACAAACAGTAATATTCATTGTCAACAAACTCCATCGTGTTGATTGATGAATTGGATTGTGATTCTCCGTTCACATATGAGCTAAGAATTAACACCCACCCAATTCTAGTCAATATTGCAATGCTACATGACCACAGATGACAACGAGATAAATACCCAAGGCAAGTTGTACATAGGAATGATGAATCCCTAAACCAAATAAAGACCTATTCCAAATTGACACAATCTGGAAATGGTATGCAATTTGGGGACCAGCCTTCAAACTAATCCTGTAGGGTTTCGACCAAGATTGGAGATAAAAGCTAGATTTGTAATCCCTAAATTATAGTAGGGGAACTTGGAAAGGCAGCCTCTACTCCCAACCTTGTGCATCCTACCCAAAATGGGGCATAGACTGCATCAGGCCCATCTCCCCTCCATCCTCCTCTCAAAAAATCTATATTCTAGTAGCCACTGACTTCTTGACAAAGTGGTCTAAAACAATGGCCACCTCTATGGATGACGTAGTGACCATAGCAAAGCTCTTTTTGGACCAATTCATTTGCCATTTTTGTGCCAATAACAAATTGTCACCAAAGCACCCACTTCATGAATACCTAATCAAAGGTTTAGTAGAGCAACTCATCATTGTTCATAAGGCTATTACAACCTGTAATCTGAAGGCAAATGGACAACTAGAGAGCGCCTAGCACCATTAGGTCCCACAAGCCATATAGACCTACAATCTTACCTAAATAAAGGCAACCGATTTCTCTCGACCATTTGATAAGGCCATGCCTTCTTGATGCAATTTTGGTTGCATTTTAAAGGCTAAATTTGGTCCATCCTTCACAAAGAAATTTAACAATGTTTTGACACCACTATGGTGCACTATTAAGAATGAAACGTGAGGCATCTTGTATCATCTTCACCTCCATTGGATTCCTCTCTTGTGTCAATGGGTGCACCCACTCACTTTAGAAATTCACAATGACTTAGTGTGGATCTTTCAAGCGTAGGTATATTATCAAGAAATCCACTTGGATATAACTCCATCCTATATCATCTTCACTTATGGCTGACATCTTTAGGAAAATTTAAACATCATCCTCCAACTCTATGAAGTGAGGCGTAGGTTATTGGTACTATCCCCTTCCTTGAACGCCTCAAGGATTATCCTAAGGGCATGACAGTATCAAGAGAGAACCTATAGGTGACTTGCCACAAGGAGTGCATAATCTATATAAGTGACCTCCTCTTAATAGAACTAGAATGCTAGCATTAAGGCTGAAAGGGTCTTGACTTGTGCAAGTTTTGGTCAAAAAAGAAAAATGCAGCCAAATGGACGAAAATGTAGCATGTGTGGATTCCAACATGAACTATGGTAATAGACCTATTAGACTATAGCAATACCTAAGTTCATATAAAATATAGTGGGAAAGAGAATCCCATAAGATGTTTTTAACATTTTCTCATATATTTGAATATATGGATTGATTCACAAAGATGCAAAGATAAGCACCATTTTCATGGGCCTTAATAAACATACTAGGAGACCGTAGCGGCCAAGCTCATGCAAAAGTATAGTGGAACAAAGATCCCATAAGATATTTTCAATATTTTTCTCAAATATTTGAGGTAAATAGATTGATTTATGAATAACAAAGCCTTTAAATGGTTCATGGATTAATTGATAAAGAAAAGCTAAGCTTCTACTTTAAATTCCATCTTGGCAGATTGAAGGATGATCCCTTGAACCTTTTGAATTTCATAGAATAACTCCATAATTGAAAGATAAGGGATCATGTGGTAAGAATCAAGGTTCTTATAAGTACATTTTTTTAAGGTCATGTTATACAAAAGCCTACTAATTACCTCCCAAGGGCTTAATGAGTAATACAAACATAGTTTCACGTTATAAAATACTACTCTGATTTGCATAGCTATTGCAAAGAGGCTATTAGAATTGAAGATGACTTAGAAATTTCTACTTCAAATGGTACACATGTGAATGCCATTTGTTTATTTTGTGCAGGCATGGCTTGTACAAACCTTCAAGCATGGGGTTGCTCGAGCTGGGGTTTGATTTGCTATTTTTTTGTCATCATGCACCATCTTTTGCGCTTATGCCCCCCTCCCCCCCCTCTCCCTTTCCATATGTTTAAAACACATCTAATATGAAAAATGAGAACCATGACCTAGAATTGGAGAAGGAAACGCGGATAAGACCGAGGGTCCCAAAAGAAGAAAGAATATCCCTATAGGAGATGTGGAAAATGAGCATCATGTACTCCTAAGATGCTAGGCCTATGCATACATCAAAGAAAGATATGATGACATCAGAGGCAGCTTGAAAAAGCTATTGGAACAACCAGCTACAAAGCTAGAAAGCTATCTAAAAATAGTTTTGGAACACCAAAGTACTTGGGCTAGCATAGAAACTAGCCCTTTAAGTACTAACTAAATAGCACTCTATGGTATTCTATTTCACCGGATATAAAAGATCAATGTTTGTTGGGGTTACAGACCAAGAGATCATTTGGGCTGTCATGGCACTTTATGAGCGGTTTCAAGCAGAGCACGGACAGGATCTGGATGGACAAACGAGATCATGAGCACTATCGGGGTCAAACAAGGGTGCCCATTATTACCTACCTTGTTTGGCCTCTACGAGACAGTGATGCGGAGGGGTAGGTTGCTCTCACGGGCACGATGATCCGGATATTGCTTTACACAAATGACGTGGTTCTCTTGTCTTCCTCAATAGAGGGGCAGCAGAGACACCTTGACGAACTACAATCCTTTTGTGAGTCTCATGATTTGAAGGTCAACTTGGGTAAAACCAAGGTTATGATCTTCAATACATCTCGAGCCTCATGCACGATAAGCATTTTGCATTTGATGGGTCCCTTGTTGAGGTAGTTTCATCATATACTTATCTTGGGGGACCCATCTTCACTATGAGACCCGTGATGCATGCATGCCTAAGCAAAGGATATGCTTCATTGGCTAGACTAGAGAGGCAGTGCTTCTGCTCTCACTTTTAGGATCCACGGACCAAAGGGTTGCTTTTTGACTCCTTGGTCCACCCAGCAGGGATGTATGGCAGTCCATGCTGGGGGCCAGACTTGTTGGATATAGCGTGGGCTAGGGTGGAGTGGCTACAGGTTCTCATGTTATCACAGATGATCCGTGGTAAGCCATCCGTCCCTCACCAGATCATTCAGACAGAGTTTGGGTCACCCCATTACAACTAGATGCTGCATTTCAGGTCATTACGTATCTGTACCAAGTCAGGGAGTATGGGGATTACACATCCAGGCGTAGTAGGATACCATGGCTAGCACTGTCCTCTTCTATGGCACTTGCAACAGGGGGAGACCAGAGGTGTTGGTATGCACGCACAGAGAGATGGTTTCTAAGGCTAGGGCTCCACATGGACAGACTACCTCCTTTCCAGTACAGCATGGATGCTCCTTTCTCTCCCCTCCTATCACACGAGGTCAACCAAGTTATCCGTGAGAATCTACTACAACTACACACATTCCGGACTTGGTTGGCCCCGAGTGATCTTCCAGTGAAGCTAAACTTCTACAGAGATCACTTCTTACATATCACAATAAAGGGTTTCATTAATCCACCAGGATACATGCAGATTCACCTACCCCACTCGTTGAGGATCTCTCTTGGGCAGTTTCGGGTCTCTTCTCACAGACTTCGTATCGAGAGTGGCAGAGTAGAGCGGTTACCTAGGGAGAGGTGCATATGCATACTGTGTGACATGAGGAGGTTGAGACAGAGGAGCATTTCATATTCAGATGTCCTGCTTACTATGAGATCCGAGGACATTTCTACTACCTCTTTAGAGATAGTTATGGGGTTTTGGCCCATTTCCTCTCCTACCTAGACCAGCGATGTTTGGTTGGTTTCATTCATGAGGTGCTCAAACACCGCGATAGGATACTCCGAGCACGAAGATAGGAGCAGACCTCTCCCTCGATTGATACCTCTCAGAGCTCTATCACGGAGTTCTTTCAACCAGATCACATAGAACCCCACAAGGTGAGATCTCGACAACACATGACCTGGAGCCTATGACCCGACAGCTCAGACAGAGGGTTGACTCACTGATCATACTTGGAGCCCGACCAACGGGGGTCACAGTAACCATGGTTAGACACAGAGCTACGACTAGGAGACGTACCAGGACTACACCCTTGGGGGAGCAATAGCGCTCTATTGTTGACCTCATGCCTCCACTTCCATAGCCTCATCCATCCTGATGTCTTGCTGCTACTGAGATGATGACGATGATGATGATGATGATGATGATGGTTATGATGATGTCGACGATGATGCTGAGATTGATTGATTGATATATACAGTCAAGATATGACTATGTTGTACTTAGAAGTTAGTACTGCCACTTTGCATTTTTTGCATTATGCATTGGTGTGGATGCTCGTTTAGTAGCTCCACTACCACAACTCATTGTATCAGGTTTTTCACAATCTCATAGACCCATCGGTCTTCTGAAGACTTTAATAAACTCTCTCTCTCTCTCTCTCTCTCTCTCTCTCTCTCTCTCTCTCTCTCTCTCTCTCTCTGTGGCCATATGCTGGCCAAGATCTATGGATCGGCGGTACTAGAGAGGGCAATCAGCAGCCATACAGAGGCACATGGGCAGCGTGCTCTAGGGCAAGCAGGTTTCTAGAGACAGCACTCCACACTAGACCACATCTTCACCCTGACGACTATCATTAAGGAGGCAAGGTCAAGACGCCAAAAAGTCTACACTTGTTTTGTAGACTTTTGAAAGGCCTTTGACACTGTCCTACGATCCGCGTGATTAGGAGACTACAAGATATGCAGATTCTAGAGGTTCTGATCTGGGGAGTGGTGAGCCTATATGAGTTCGTCAAAGGGAGAGTTCATGCCCTAGGAGGTCTATCAAACTAGGCTGAGAGCACGATCAGGGTAAAGCAAGGATTCCCTCTCTCACCGACTCTCTTCGAGCTCTACATTGATGAGATCACATCTTTCATAGACCGCCTAGGAGGCGAGGGAGTACCACTAGCTGACTTGATGATACAGATTATACTATAGGCAGATGACATAGTCCTCCTGTCATCTTCAGCAGAGGGACTACAGAGACATCTACATGCCCTACAGGTGTTCTATAGAGAGAGAGACCTGATGGTGGTTAACCTTAGGAAGACCAAGATCTTCAACACCTCTTACACAGTGCTTCACAGACATAGTTTTGCATACCAGAGTCAGCCAGTGGAGATTGTGTAGTCCTACACATACTTGGGTGCAGTTTTCACAGGGCCCTCCACAGAGTTTGGGACCTACCTCGCGAGAGACTTCCAAGACTAGCACTAGAGTCTTCCATACGACTAGCAGAGAGTGGGGTCGGTACAGCATGGCATTCACGCATCACCGCATGGTTTGCTAATCACGGCATTTAGATGGACCAACTTCCCTCGTTTCAGTATAGCATGGATGCACCACCCAAGTTGATCCCATGAGATGAGATTAACCACATTATACAGTTAGATCTCCTTCAGCTCCACGCATCTCACACTTGGGGGGGGACCAGGAGTTCCCCACCATGACCCAACTTCACTATGACCATTTCTTGAAAGTATCGGAGGATGGACTCATCATCCGACCTCAGTATCTCGACGACAGAGGAGTCTCACACGCGCTGAGGATTGCCATCAAACAGATGTGGGTCTCATTCCATCAAGTGAGGATCAAGGTAGGGAGAGATGCAAAAATACCCAGAGAGCAGCGGACTTGCAAGTTGTGCATGATGGGGGCGGTCGAGACAAAGGAGCATTTTCTCAGTCTCTGGCCAGCCTACTATGATATCCGAGGGCTCTACCACTGCCTTTTTCAAGAGGGGCACGGCTTTGGCCTACTCTCATGACTGATCCACTTCCAGGCCCAGGTCTGTATTGGGCTCTACCTGATGGAGATGCGACGACACAGAGAGACGCTACTATGACATATCAAAGAGCAACAAGTTGGGACCACCGCACCACAGGGCACTGAGGTAGACCGAGCGTAGAGACAAGTCACAAATTTATATGCATTTGACTCAACTGCACGACACTCTGGGGTAGAGGAGGAGCTAGCCGACATGAGAGATGTACGGATCCGTGGAGAGAGCCGACACAACTCTGTAAGATGAGGGACATAGAGACCATACACGACGTGATGACTAGAGCACACACGATCGAGGTTCGACCTATTTTCGCTCTACTCATGGGAGATCAACCGACGCGAAGCGTCATCCTTAACATAGCCCATCAAATCCAGAGATCGTGGAGACCACGCCCTCCATGACCACATAAGAGCTCGACAAATGCAGATACGTGAGCTCTTTCCATCTCATTAGAGAGCCACCGTGGAGCCTGGATACATGGAGCCGGTTCATGCACTTGGGACTCTAGCTCTGAGCATTTGATATTTTCATGTCACCCTCATGCTATTTTGCTATTTTTTTGCTATTTTGCACCTGTATAGCATTTTAGTACTCAGCAAAGGCCTTAGCGAGCCCTTTTCCCCAGCCCACAATGGTTTGTATGAGTTATCTGATTCCATACTTCGTCCCATAGGCCCGGGAGGCCTCCTGTGAACGTTAATCTCTCTCTCTCTCTCTCTCTCTCTCTCTCTCTCTCCTTGGTGACTTTCAATGCGCGTACTGGGAACAAACAGAGCTAGAGATCGTGAGGTAGTTAGAAGATGCAGATGCACCAATGACAACATATGGGAGGCATATACTCGAGTTGATGACTTGATCATATATAGCAAGCTTCGGAGATGGCCATCATCTGGTGGGCTCACTTGTTTCCCACATCGTGACAGGAGAAGTACAGTGGACTAAATGCTATGTCCACTATCCTTTGCCCCACGTATACACAATTTTATTGTGCCTCCTCCTCCACTCCGGGAAACCACTCATACCTTACCTTATGTATGTTGGCCGCCATGCCATCCATGAGGAGGGGCCCCTCGCCACCCACCAGCGTTCAAATCCATTTTGATCGTGCTTTTGACCTAGAGTACATGAGCCACCTGGCTTCTGAGCTCCTAGTCCTACATGCATCAAACACCCTTGTCTCAATGATATAGGATGTTGCCACCAGATCCTTTCCCACAACTCAATCTACACACGTCCTACATCAGAACATGCCCTCGAACCCCCTAGTTTTACGATGACTGCAAAGACACAAGAGCCCACCTCACACGTGAGCGAGCACGTGGCATCTGACTCCACCAGAGGCACATCGAATCTCACACCGAGTGACACAGCGTTAAGAAGCGAGCTTTCCTCATACACAAGATGGATGAGGTGATCGGATCCTTTCTCGAAGGAGATCCTACAACGGGATGAGGGCTCTTGTCGAAGGGGAAGTCACCCATCCCCATTACAGATCCAGTAGTCTGGCATACATATGCATGCTCTCTATACGATGTCTCGAGTCATGCATCACCTGATATGTCATCTATGCCCAAACCCACTACTTGTCACTTGTTTAGTGCACAGAATGTACGCGCTGCTCTTCTCCGACTTCATAACGAGAGATCACCAGATCATGAGGGACTACGCATTAAGCACTTTGCACATGGACAGGAGGTCTTGACCCCGATCCTAGCACAGCTATTCAACCATGCCGTATGCCATGGCTTCCCACCTACTGGTAGTACCACCACCATAGTACCGATACACAAAGCAAATGATTCCATGGACACTAGGAACTACCGCACTCTTATGATTGGCCACACTCTATCTAAGATATATGGATCGATTCTAAAGAGGGAGATTAACAGCCACACATAGGGTCTCGAGCAACAGGCTCGTGGACAAGCAAGTTTTCAAAGACACAATTCCACCCTAGACCACATTTTTACCTTGTAGGCCATCATTGAGCAGGCGAAGTCAAGGCATCGAAAAGTGTACACTTGCTTCGTAGACTTTCGTATGGCATTTGATAATGTCCCACATTCTCGCCTGATCAAGAAGTTACAAGAGTTGCAACTCCCAGAGATAAAGATTTAGGGGGTCATGAGTCTATATGACTCCGTCAGAGGGAGGGTACATGCCCCAAGAGGTCTATCAGATTGAGTTGGAAGCACTATCAAAGTGAAACAAGGTTGCCCCCTTTCACTGACTCTCTTTGGGCTCTATATTGATGAGATCACTTCCTTTGTAGACCACCTAGGCTGAGAGTGTTCACTCCTAGCTGACTTGATGGTGCAGATACTGTAGTACACAAATGTCATAGTCCTCATATCATCTTCAGCAGAAGGATTGCAAAAACATCTAGAGGCTCTGGAGATGTTCTCCAGAGAGAGAGACTTGGCAGTTAACCTTGGAAAAACCAAGGTTATGATCTTTAACAGCTCACGAGCAGTATCCCGTCGCCATAGCTTCACATTCCAAGTCGAGCCGATCGAGATAGTGCAATCTTACACATATTTGGCAGTAGTGTTCACTGGACCAAGTTTCACGATGACCCATGCAAGTACAACACAACCCACAAGAGGGCGAGGTGCTCTGGCCCGACTAGAGAGGCGATGCTTCCAAACACACTTCCAAGACCCTCCAAAAAAAAGTTAGTGTTTCGACACGCTGGTGAGACCAGCTGCCATGTATGCAACACCTTTCTGAGAGAGTGATATTTCAACGACAAAGTGGAAGAGATTTGAGAGGTTACAGGTGATTATGGGATCCAAGATGATTCGGACCAAGCCCTCAGTCCCCCATCAAATCATACAAGCAATTCACCATGACCCCTCTCCAAGTTAATGCTACCTTTCAGGCAGTGACTTTCCTCCAGAGTCTGGGCTTTACCCCAATGGATATTACCAAGACTACATTAGACTTCCAAGCGACTAGCAGGGAGCGGTGTTGATACAACATGGTACGCACGGGTATCTACATGATTTGTTAGTCACATCATTCAAATGTATTAGCCTTTCCTCTGTACCACCAAAGATGATCCCACAAGATGAGATCAACGGTATTATACGGTTAGACTTCCTCCAGCTACATACATCTAGGGCTTGGGAGACAAGAGTTTCCCACCAAGATCCAGTTCTACTATGACCACTTCCTAAGGGTTTCGAAGCATGGTCTCGTCATCAGAACTCAATAACTTGAGGATAGGAGAGTCTCACGTGCAATGAGGATCGCCATCGGGCAATTGCGAGTCTCATCACTTCGACTGCGGATCGAGGAAGGGAAGTTATAGGCATACCCAGAAAGCAAAGGATCTGCACACTATGCCAGATGGAGGAGATCGAGACAAAGGAGCACTTTCCATGAGTCTGTCCAAACTACTAAGAGATCCGAGGGCGATATCACTGCGGATCGAGGGAGGGAAGTTATAGGCATACCCAGAAAGCAAAGGATCTGCACACTATGCCAGATGGAGGAGATCGAGACAAAGGAGCACTTTCCATGAGTCTGTCCAAACTACTAAGAGATCCGAGGACGATATCACTACCTCTTTCAGGAGGGACATGGCTTTGGTCCACTTACACGACCGATCCATTTTTCCGGATCAGGTTTGTGTTGGGCTCTATCTAATTGAGATGTGATGACAGAGAGATACTGATGCGACAGACCAAAGAGCAGCAAGGACTGATGCCACAGGCCACCAAGATTGACAGAGCACAAACGCTTGTTACATACTTCTATGCATCTGAGTCACCTGCCGGTGAGGCTGAGGGAGACGAGCTTGATGAGATGAGAGCATCATGGATTAGCAATAAGAGTCCCCGCCACGATGCTGCCAAACAAGAGAAACGCACTCCACATGCGACTCTGGGAGGAACCAGAGCGCGGACGATCGAGGTTCGATCTATTTCAGCCCTCCTCAGAGGTGGACAACCAAAAACGAGGCGTCACCCTTGACGTAGCCCACCAGATCCAAAGACTAAGGAGACCACACCCTCCACCACATCGAGAGACAGCTTGACAGACATAAATACGAGAGCTCCTCACATCTTATCAGAGAGCCATCAAGTTACCTGGATATATGGAACCTGGGCATGTACTACCTCTCAGCACCTGATACTCTTTTGAGGTATTTTGCTACTCTACTATTTTTGTTCACTAGCTTACCACTTTAGCATTCAGCAAGGGCCTTAGTGAGCCCTTTGATTCAGCCCCTAGTGGCTTGTATCAGTTACCTTTTGGTTTTGCACTGTCTCATAGGCCCGCGAGGCCTCGTGCAAACGTCAATACATTTTTCTTTCTTTCTTTCACTCTCTAGCCTCTAGCCCCTCCTGCTACTGTCAATCAAAATAGCTCAATCAAAAGGGTGACAGAATGGAGTTTGTGGCTGACAACCATTAGTTGCTCCATATTGTTTAGTACAGAGAGAAATCATAAAATATGTGAAGCTGCAATTATGAAAGTCAAAACAAACAAGAAGATGGGATATCTGCAAAGATATGAATATAGATGAGAACTCTCATTTCTAGCATTTTAAATCATATGGCTATCATTAAGGCAACATGCTGAGTTTACGGAAGAAAATTTTGCAAGGGCCCCAGTTTCTGCCATTTAAACCATGAAACCAATGCAAAAGAAGCCTCTGAAAACTCCAAATGCGACAACTGTATTCCTGAGAGAGAGAGAGACAGAGAGATTAATCCAAGCGAACCACCCACGCCAACAGAGGTTGAAGAAAGGGAACTGAAAATGACTACCTATTCAGATCACAGATCCTATTATATTGTGGAAATTGGCCCAAAGAGGGATTGCTTTATAATAATCCAGACTACGCACAAAATATTACATTATCCTAAAGTAGTTTCCTTGAATGCCTATGGCTAATTTAATGTAAGCCTAAACCCTAATATATTACTAGATGCATTTTGATTTTCCTTTATAAGTACAATCATAAATGAGCATATAGAACAACAATGCATGACATTTTCAAGTATAAATGCATAATTGGGCACATACATGGAGAGCCATCGACAACAGAAACTAACTTGGAAATTCCACTGAAGCCAAATTCACAGTCACAACATGTGCATCAGCTTTCCTCCAATCGTCCTCCAGAATTGAACCAGCAGCCCAAACTGGAAACCCATCAATTGGTATGCAGTACACAAGTGACATAAAATTGCAAAACATTAAATCAGCAGTACTGGCTATGCAATTCAAGGATGCAAGTCAGTCATTGATGCAGACGTTCTTTGGGATGGCAAATTTAAATCTATCCATCAACCACCAGCACAAGTCCATGAACGTCCAGTATGAGGGGTCCAAATCATTTCCTGCACTGGGGAACAACTTACGCAGAGAATCTCATTAAACTTCTGTGAGCCAAAATGAGCTTATTGGTATTCTAGTCTGAAAGCATAAGTCATAGGCTGGCATTCCACTGCTCAATCCCAGGTTCTCTGCACAATTCACAAGTCCAAAAAAGTTGGTGAACACATTTACCCAAGTCTACCTGCAGCTGGATCCTTAACTAAACATGTATTGGCACCAAAGCACTTCAGACACGAAATACAGTTTTAAACTGAGCTTATCGATGATGATACCAACCTAACTGGATTGTCAATGATATGTAAAGCTCAACTGACATCCAACAAATGGCTTCATGACTCACAGAGGCTTCCAAATAAATGCACAGAAAGTTAGGGGGTCTAATGATTGGGTTCATTGAAAAGGGTCACATGCAGTAACAATCCTTAGCAACCTTCACATCAGAGAACCCTCCAAATCCCTGTTCATCATAAAATTATGGGAACCGATGGGAAGCCTGTATGTCCAACATTATAATAACTAGACACCCAATACAAAACAAAGGCTGGATCCATGTCCAGGCCTACAAGTCTAAAGCAAGTATTCCAAACTCTTGGAAACTCCTTAAGAGTGAGATATACTTGTTAAAATGACACCACTGTGTGAACTTCGTATGGACTGATGATGTGATTTGCACATAAAATTCTGCAAAATAAACTCATTGTTACAATAATTATAGCTGGATAGATGTATGTATGTATGACCAGAAGGAGACACATACATGCACTGATATTAATAAATATCAAGCATTTTTATCTATCTATTTGTATGTGTGTGTGCATGCTATATCTATATCTTCACACACTTTTTTTTTGTGAAAGATATCTTCACTCTCTCTCACGCACTCCTTGATTTGGGCAGGATGCATGATCTCATCATCTACAACGGGCTCGACCTATGGCCCTCCTCAGGTGGTTTTACTTGCTTCCCACACAGGGGGGGCACTAGTGTAGTAGATTACATCATGGGATCCCCTACCTTCACTTCATGTATCACCGACTTCACCATAGCACCACTCCCTCCAGGAGCTGATCACACATACCTATTCTTCACTATCGCCACCCCATGCTTAGCCACACCACACACACCACAGAGGAAGCACGACACCTACCACGACATACACTTTGATCACAACCTCTCGCCGGCCTACTCTGGACGCCTAAACAGACTCCTAACCTACATCGATCACATACCACTCATAGAGGACCGTGCTGCCCTGATTAGTCTCACACTCCACGAGGCTGCCCTCCAAATCTTTCCCCACACCTGTGAGACCACCACCTCTTGGTTCTGTACCCTACAACAACTGGTACGATGCGGAGTGCAAGGCTTATCACCGACAGCTCCGACTTGAAACCAGATGTCACCTCCCGAACACACCAGACACGGTACGCAAGTACCGACGTCTCGTACATCGGAAGAAGCAGGCTTTTCTTCGTCAAAATGAGGAGGAGCTGCTGCACATCTTGTACAGCAACAACTCTAAGGATTTTTGGTGGAGATTCCTTGAGCGTACGTCCCCATCACCCCTCACTGACACAAGAGTCTGGCACACGTATGCACACCATCTATATGATGTCCCACACCAGCCCACTCCAGACCTCATACACACACCTCATCCCACCACTTGCACATTGTTCACCAGAGGGGGAGTCAAGGACACGACATTGAAACTGCACAACAGCCGAGCTGAGGATCACGAGGGGCTATGCACTGACTTTATCGCAGATGGGATCGACACGTTAGCCCCGATCCTAGCAAAGCTATTCAATGACGCTATTTGCCTTGGCTTCCCCCGCACTTGGACACTCAACACCATCACCCCCATACACAAGGTAGGGGATCCCATGGACCCGAGTAACTACAGAACTATCATGATTGGACATGTGATGTCCAAGATCTATGCAGCTATATTGAATGCATCGGTCAGCCTGTTCGCAGAGATGAGAGGGCTCAGAGCAGAGGGTCAGGCCGGTTTCAGGCGAGACCATGGGACTATGGATCACATACTCACACTCAGGAGTGTCATTGAGGAGGCCAAATCACGGAAGGAGAGAGTATAATGTTGCCTTGTGGATTTCCGCAAAGCCTTTGACACAATATCTCGAGCTCATCTTATCACGCACCTACAGACACTGGGATTTGATCAGGAGATCATCTGGGCAGTCATGGCACTGTATGAGAGAGTCTCAGGCTAAGTTCGTACAGGCGCAGGTTGGACAAATGAGATCCTGAGTACCATAGGGGTCAAACAAGGTTGTCCCTTATCACCGACCCTGTTTGGCCTCTACATCGATGAGCTTGAGACTTTCATGGGGACATTCGGAGGGACCGGTTGCTCACTTGCCGGGATCATCATCAGGATTCTTCTTTATGCAGATGACGTGGTACTTTTGTCGTCCACACCCGAGGGGCTCCACCGACACCTGGATGCACTGCGGGCTTTTTGTTTATCCCATGATTTGGAGGTCAACCTTGGCAAGACCAAGGTCATGATCTTTAACACCTCTCGAGCAAACATGCAACGGAAACTGCTTACTTTTCCTTTGGGTGGGTCACCAGTTGAGATCGTATCTTCGTACACTTACTTGGGGGTCATCTTCTCCAGCTCGATCTTCACGATGAGACCACCGATGCAGGCTAGACTGAGCAGGGGGTACGCCTCACTAGCTCAGCTAGAGAGGCAGTGCTTTCACTCCCACTTCCAGGACCCTCGAACCAAGGCTCTTCTCTTCGACTCCTTGGTCCAATCAGCCGGTATGTATGGTAGCCCTTGTTGGGGACCTGACATGTCAGAGATAGAGTGGACACGGGTGGAGCGCTTGCAGATCCTCATGCTCTCACGGATGATCCATGGGAAACCGTCTGTACCACATCACATCATTCAAGCCGAGTTTGGTGCTTCTCCACTCCAGCTCGATGCAGCCTTTCAAACCATCACATATCTACACCGGGTTAGATCATATGGGGACTGCACATCAGAGAGACAGAGGTTGCCGTGGTTGGCTCTCGATTCCTCCATGAGGTTGGCAGCAGAGGGAAACGAGCGATGCTGGTATGCACGGACTCACAGATGGTTTGTGAGACTAGGGTTCCACATCGATAAGATACCTCCTTTTCAGTACAGTTTAGATGCCCCTCCGGTACTCCCATCCACCATCCCGATTGGGCCACATACCAACCAGGTCATTCGAGAGGATCTCCTACAGCTACACACCTTTAGGACCTGGTTGGAGCCGAGGGAGCTTCCAGTGAAGCTAAGTTTCTACAGAGATTACTGTCTTCGCATTTCGGAGGAGGGATTCATCACACCACCGGGGTACACTGAGCTTCATACGCCTCACTCACTACGGATCTCCATCGGACAGTTTCGGGTATCATCACATCGCCTCCACATAGAGAGCGACAGAGCAGAGGGGATTCCTAGGGAGCATCGCTTATGCATACTGTGCGACTGTCAGGAGGTTGAGTCGGAGGAGCATTTTATTTTCAGGTGCCCAGTGTACTACGAGATCCGAGGTCGCTACCACTGCCTCTTCAGAGACGGCTCCAGGCTCCTTTCGAGATTCCTCGCCTACCCAGATCAGAGATGCCTCGCGGCCTTCATTCACGAGGAAATCCGACATAGAGAGTACTTACTCAGGCGACGGGGCTTGGTCACATCATCAAACACCTCTCAGAGCAAGATCACAGAGTTCTTCTAATTGAGTGACATTGATCGTCCAGTCTCTAGCTGCCGACGTGACAAAGATCCCGACCCGACGATCGCAACACGACACACGAGACATCGAGGGGACACACAGATCACTCTGGGGGACCTCCCGTCATTATTTAGACCCGGGATACGTCCCACGGGAGTCACGGTGGCTCTGGTCTTGCATCAAGCCTCGTCCAGGAGACCGAGATGCACGACACCCCTTGACGGGCACCAACGTCCCATCACCAGCTATGCACCAGCCAGGGGGACATGACATACGAAGGATTCCGCTCCGCTCCACTAGTCCTTTTCTTTTCATTGTTGCATCCAGATGTATTTGATTATGTATGATCAGACTTAGGATTTAGCACGGGTGATGATGCTCGTTTCAGTAGCTCCACCCTTACTGTGATTTGTATCTAGTTTTCTTTCAGTCTCATAGACCCATCGGTCTTCCGAAGACTCTAATAAAATTTATTTCTTTTCTTTTCTTTCTCTCACTCTCTCTCCCTCACACACACACACACTCCTTATCTATCTATTTGTGTGTGTGTGTGTGTGTGTGTCTATATGCACACGCATGCACGCGTGCACAATTTTTTTGTAGTGAAATCCATTTGTCATTCTATCACAAAAAGCAGTCCCTAAAAAAGGGACAGCCACTTACAAACAGCAGAAGATATCATTACATAAAAGAAGGCAGAAAAATCTAAATCCCGCGCATGTAGACAATCAAAAAATGATTGCCGTAGAGATGCCGGGAAGAACTGATATTTAGCCAGAGATGGATCACCAAAGACTCGATGGTTGCGATCCATAGAGTCCATAGTGCCCAATAAATATCCCAATGCAAAAGAAGATCATATCCCTGCCTTTGTGGATGGAATCCCAACAGCCAAAAACACTTGTCAATGCAAGTGCTTTGCTTTAAAAGTAACAAGAAATCATAAGATTCAGGACAATGCCAAAAAATAGGCAGTCTCCCGTGAGGACACACATCGTCGACAAGTGGCAAGAGCATATGACGAAGAGCCAAAAGGGAGAAGTCCAAGTAAAGCTCTCCTTAAGAAAAACTTCTGCCGAAGAGGGAGTTTGGAAGCTTAAATGTGTTGCAATATTTGACACCACCACTAAGGGGAGCGGTTTATACACCAGATGCGGTTGGCATGAGTAGAAATCCAAGGGGGAGGCACTAAAACCTTATACATTGATGCAACCGTGATATCAACCAAGGATAGTGTACTGTCAACATGATCATCAGATTGGAGGACCCAGTCTTCTAGGCGGACAGTAATCTCAAGACGGGTTGAAAAGCATGCAGCATCTATGCCAAAAAAGACCAGAGAGGCCTATAATGCTGCCCTAAGGCATACTGTCTTACAGCTGTAGGAAAAGATATCACCATACCATCCACATCAAGCACACCATCCACATGAGAAATTCCTTTACAGCTAAAAAACTAAGAGCAAAGAGGTCCCTGCAAAGCCCATGGATACAAGAAAGCCTTCGGCCGATGAAGGTTTCAGCACGTTTAGAAATTCCTGCAAGAGTATCCCTACCATTCCATTTTAGATGGGACAGTATGTGCTTCCAATCCAAAAGCCTTTGAGAGACAAACAGGCACCCTTTTACTTTGCCATCAATGTGACCCAACAGAAAGTCCCAGCAGAGGGATGCCAATGACCCAAAGATGTAGAAGACAAGTGTAAAATTAAATGTTGCAAAGATGATCCACCAAAAGCAGCCTAAGAGCTAGACGGCAAAAGCAAAACCGCCAGAAAAACTCCAAAAAAACACACACTACTGTTACTAGGAAACGGTATTCCCTTCACGTGGAACGCTGCTAGCACGTTCTCTTTGTCCATGTTTTGTAAAATGAGTAGAGCCTGCATATGGAACAGCTGTGTGGCATTCTGAAATGCCTATGGAACATTCCATAGGCGCTCCATTGGGGTGCCTAGGTACGGATTTGGGAGCGGGTTCAAATGCATCATTTTCTATATAGAATTTCCGTTCAGCCTGTCATGCTCAGTCGAGGTTCATGTAGGCTCATGCAGGTGTCGCCCATCCCACACTCGCGTGCTGCTCTAACTTAGTCTTCTAAGTTTGCAAGAGCCCGGAGCATCCACACTGCTCTTGCATGTGGCCAAGGGCAGCTTGCTCTGCTCATCCTCACCATCTAGCCAAGGGCAGGCTGCTATGCTCATGGTATCAATTGTTTGTCATTGCTACCTACCAGTTCTTCATCGCTGCCTACTTGTTTGTCATTGATTGCAAAGTTGCATGCACAACGTTCTAGACTCCAAGTTAAAGCAGTGCCTTCGAATCATGACTATAGCAAGGAACTCTCTGCTATCTGGTTGGTGTAAATCAATAGTCCATGCATGGCGCAGTCCTTGAACAATCTTATGATTAATTTTTCCAGGGATATCATCGGTTCATCACTCCAGACCACTACATCCTTGCAGTGTATCGCAAGCTTGCAGCAAAGGATCGGTTGAAGCATTTGGAAAGGGTTTTTCCTACACTTTCTCATGTTGGGGAATCCCGAAGAGGTAAAATCAAGTCTGTAATGAGTGGGATGGATGACTCTGCATCTGCAAAGAAATCTAAGTCCATTTATCTACCGGATGCCTTTTGGGAGGATGTCCATCGTGTGCTTGAAATAGTGAAGCCTATTATCATATTGATGACGCTTATGGATGATGATAAGGCATGCATTGGGAAGATTATGAGGGGATGGACAAAATGAACAAAGAAGTGAACGAGTTGCTGATTGGTCTTGCTAAAAAGCATGAATTGGTGGACTTGGAAATAGAGCAGTGGAACTTATCAGTCACCTTTGCATGCCGTGGCTTATGTTTTGGACCATTTCAAGGGGCCAAGCAAGAGGCCGATAAGGAGGTGATGCAACAGTGGGAAAACAACTAGTACCTGAAGTACTATATGGTTTCAAGGATGCACAACAAGACAAATATAAGCCTTATGGTGGGAGGATTATAGAGCGGAAACTGCTTTTGTTGCAGAATTTGGCAGTCCGTATTTTGAATTAGAAAGCTAGTTCCTCTCCTTGTGAGCTCATATGGAGTAGATATAACATGCAGAGACTTTTGGCCATAGTTAAACAACCTTAGATTAACTTTAGCTAAGATCTAGATAGCAATAAGAGATAGAGAGAGAGAGAGAGAGAGAGAGAGAGAGAGAGAGAGAGAGAGAACAGAAGACACGTAAATTGGTATGCATTGCAATGTGCAATTACTAACATGAATGTGTTGTCTGAATATAATGATGAGCCCCACGGGATGTTGGGCTATATCTGACTCATGCTGGGATGGTGATGTAGACTGTAATGACTGTCGATGAAGAGCTGGACTGAGGGACGCTAGCTAAATCTGAGTTGATGCCTTCCCGATGCTGTTCTGACAACAGGATGATGAATTGATGCTGAAATGCTAGCAGTTGGTACTGCTGAGTGGACTGCATGTTGTGGATGAGGGCTAGAAATGCTAGTAGGCATGCTCACTAAACCTGAATTGAATGGCAGGCCTGGCTGCTGGAACTGAGGGCCAGACTGCATGTACTAAAAGCTACAATGCCTACTGTAACGAGACTACTGCAATCGGAGAGCTAACGTACCTTTTATAGACTTCTGTGGCAAACTAGCCAACTTTGGTCGGATGGTCAATGCCGGCTGTTGACCCTCGTCAGATGGTCAACGCCAAAAGCTGACCAGGTCCGTCAAAGGTCAACGTTGAGGAAAAAGTCAAAGCGTTGACTTTTGGTTGGAAAAGTCAAGTGTGTTCTTTGACCTGCGTTGTCTTCTACTGATGGTGTGTCATTTCGCGCCTCTTTTCACCCTAAATCCTTGCAATAAAGGTCCTTGAATATGTTACAAAATGCTAACTATGTAGCCAAGTGTCACTGCCACCTGTGCATGGCACTGGTGGATGCAACAGTAGCCTAGGACTCACAGAATTGAAAAAGAAGAACATGCTTGGGACACAAAGCACCAATGACCTTGTTTCTGTGCATGCAAACTTGCGCTTGCTTGAGAAGGTTAGTGGTGACTTCAATCCTGAGAAATTCATTAGATGGAAGCCAGAGGAGGATCAAATCAATCATGGTACATCAATTGTTGATCTTGGGGCTAATGGAGATGATGTGGAGGATGGAGAGGAGGAAGCACACGTTGGTGAGTGTTAAGAAATGTATGATCATAGCATCCATACTTAGTGATTCTATGTAGTGATTCTATGTGTGAGGTACACTTGAGTGGGTGTCTAAGGTTCTAGTCATATGCTAGGCTTGAGACACATGTGAGTGCTATGTGGCAACATATTGTGATCACCTCCTTGCATGTCAAACACTTGGAGGTGGTATGCTTAGTGAAGGACAAGTGGACCTTTCCACTTGCCTATTTAAGGTCTTGTGTGTGAGACATCTAAGTGACTTGTATCCTCTTTGTGAACAGTGACATCTTACCTAACGTGGTATCAAAGCTTCTTTTCCTAGATTGAGGGCTAGGCCAGTCATGTGAGTGAGTGAGTGAGTGAGAGAGAGAGAGAGAGAGAAAGAAAGAAAGAAAGAAAGCTTATTAAGGTCTTCGGAAGACCGATGGATCTATGAGACTGTGAAAGAACCTGATACAAATCCAGCTAGAGCAGTAAAGCTACTAACCGAGCATCGACACCCATATAAAAGTAGAAAAAAACTGTGTCCTGTCATATCAAAATACTGCCATCATAATACAAAGTGAAATGTGCTCCAAGGTCAATGTGGTCCCTTCCCCTTGTCAAGCACAAGAGAGCGATAGCATGAAATCAGATATGGAGTGCTGGCGGCCCCCTGTGGATGCAATCCTATGCTGAGAGAGAGAGAGAGAGAGAGAGAGAGAGAGAGAGAGAGAGACTATGTGAAGACTGGAAACTCTGCACAAATTTGGAAGGTCTGTAACTTTTCTCAGCTCAAAATCCTCTGTTGGTCCGCCATTTTGAAGTACATCAGATTTGGTTTCACAGGGCCAAAGGTTTTCTCGTGGTTATAGAGGTGGATGCTCAAGAGTGTGTCAGAATCTCGCTTTCTTCTGTAACTTTCAAGCTAGAAAGCTCATTCTCAAAAATTTTTTATGCACCTGGATGCATAGGAGCTAGGGTGGTTTTCCTCATGACTAGAAGTATTTCTATTGTGAACAAGTCTCCTTCTCCTGATACTGGGATAAGCTATTCTTGAAGCTCTGAGAAGAGCTGCATCATCTTTGTGAAGAACTGTGAAAAGGGTGCTTTCCGCAACTGGGCAACTTTCTTATATTTGGTTTGTGTCCTTTCTCTATGTGATGGGACAGAAACAGTTCACTCAGTGATATCGTTGGGTATTGCTGGACCTTAGCACCATTCTTGTTGCAACTAAGTGAGGCTGTCCCTCGTTCATGGCCTATTCAGAACAGCCTGCAGATTTGGGTATTCCTCTTTCCGAATCAATTTCTGGTCATGATTAAAGCTCAGTACGCTGAAGCTGCTGTATCTTGGCAAAATTCAAAAGTCATTTGCCTGAAGAGGCGTCATCTTTGTGAAGACCTGTGAGAAGAGGTGAAGACTGGAGACCATCAAAGACTCTACAATGACATACTTTCCTTAATGCAAAGTCTACCTGTGTGCATTCGGGCTATTTCTAAAGCATTATTCCACGCTTTATTTTCTTTTTACAAGAACATACTTTGTGGGAGCAGAGTCGGATTTGAAGATACAACTTCAATGTTAACAAGTTGGGCGAGATGTTAGAGCATATGGTTCGTCTTGGGGATAAATCCTCATTCTAAGGCCTGCAATTGCTACACCATACTATGTGGACAGCAACACAATCTGCTTTCAGAGCTCAGTGATTTCTTTCCCTGTGGTCTTATCTAGGAACCTGTGTGTCTGAAACCAGTTAAGCGAAGCTCTTTGTATTGTCCCTGAAGTTATAACGGACATCCCCTTCTTTATGAGGGATGATATATGATGACACATTTCTTTTGGGGTTCTCCATTTGATGTCTAAAGTTGCAGCATGTGGTGACAGTGAAAAGTTATATAGCATGCTCAATAATGAGCAGTTTCTAATGCAGAATTTTGCAGAGATTATGCCTTTACTGAGGTAAAATTCTGCAGGCCAATAATAAAGGGAATTTCAGACACTTAAGGCCTCGTCTATAGTTAAGGGATGCATATACAGGAAACATCTACACGAAGCAACGTCATCAACAGCAAGCAGCTCCAAAGGAAAATCAGGCTAGAGATTGCACAGACTGAAAAGGTAGTCAATCACAACAAATGCTTTACTAGTAGGCTCTTGGAGATGCTGAACCTGACAACCGATCCTTAAAAAGTTTACTTTTTTGTCACATACGCCCCTGCACTGATCGTAGGAGATGGGCTACTGTTCAAGGAGAATGTTTGATTGACAATTCTGTTATCGTGAAGAAGATGACAGATGGTAACTTTCCCAACTTCTGCAGGCCAATAGTAAAGGCACTTTGAAACACTTAAGACCTGTTCTGTGGGGGGCAAGAAAACATCTACACAAAGTGTTTACATATTGAGACAAAGGACGGCAGCATGATCAATGCCGGGCACCTCCAAAAGAAAATCCAGTGAGAGATTGCACAAACTGAGAAGGTAGTCACAGGCATCAATTGCTTTAATAGTAGGCTCTTGGAGATGATGAACCTGACAACCAGCCCTTACAGAGTTCATTTGTTCCCTTTATTCAATAGGACTTTTAGTGATAGAACTTCATCTTGTTCGCAAAGTCTCTCTGGGACCTAAGGTGCTAATAGTGCCCAAGCTCCTCTTGAAATCATTGAAGACATTTAGGCAGATTCTCTTGCCAAAAAACTGGAATGAAGAGGTAAAGTGGCTAAGCGAATGAGGCTCAATTTAGCAAGCTGCAACATTCTTGAAAGTACCACGTTTCAAAAGGATGTAGCAAGCTTGCAAATGGAATGTGGGTGACGTGACTGATCAGGCTAACTGACGACAAGGTCAGAAGCCTGAAACACACGTCCGGCTAATTTGCCACCACTATCTCGCGAAAATCGAAGAAATGAAGCGGATTGCAAAATAAGCAAAAAATGAATAAAATAAAACTAAATAAAATAAGAATTTTAAAAAAATAAAATAAGAAAAAAAAATCCTTCCCATAAAGGTCCTAGAATATGTTGCGAAATGCTAAATCCTTGCCATAAAGGTCTAAGAGAAGTTGTGAAATGCTAACTCTGTAGCTAGGTGACATTGACACATGTGGATTGTACTAGTGCATGTGACAGTAGCCTAGGATAAAGAATTTCCTGAGTTTTCCTATTAAAATTCCAACCTGCAAATTTCTGTTTATTTCTCACAAAATTCCCACTCGCAATTTTCTCCCACCTAGCTCCTACCCAAACCTTCTTTTCCCTAACATATTCCCATGTGGAGAAATCATGACTCTTTCCTTCTCAATTGTGCCTGTATAGTCAATTGCCGATCTTCCTTGTGCTTAGCATTAAAATTTCCACATCATTTGTAACCAAACTAGTGTCACCTCATGTTGTCTCTGCCCACCATCTCTCGATTGACGACTGCCTCTGGAGCTATGGTAGCCTCCAATGATGTGCCTAGTTGATGGTCATATTCCTGCCATCCAGAAACATGATTGGGACACACAAAGGGCCAATGACCTCGTTTTTGTGCATGCAAACTTGCACTTTATTGAGAAGCTTAGTGATGCTATATAAAAGCCCAAGACTAACGAATTCTCATGTTGAGGGGTTTTCTAAAATGAGCAATTGCAAACCTGTGACTATACGGCTTCTGTTCAAAGGGAATGTTTGATTGACAATTCTGTCACAGATGGTTAACTTTCCCAAACATGTGCAGGCCAGCAATAAAGGCACTTTCAAATACTTAACGCATGTTTTGTAGTGGCTGCATGCATATACAGAAAATATCTACACGAAAGAAAAAATCTACACAAAGCGTTTACATATTGAGACAAAAGACAGCAGCATCATCAACGACGAGCAGCTCCAAAGGAGAATCCGGCCAGAGATTGCACAGACTGAGAAGGAGGTCATCGACAACAAATGCTTTGATAGCAGGTTCTTGGAGATGCTGAACCTAACCACCAACCCTTACAGAGTTCATAGTTCCCTTTATTCAATACGAATTCTAGTGCTGGGACTTCATCTTGTTGGAAACGTCTCTCTGATACCTAAGGCCCTTTAGTGTCAAAGTTCCTCTCGAAATCATCCAACACATTCAGGAAGATTTTCTTGCCAAAAACTAGGAATGAGGAGGCCAAGTGCCTAAGCGAACGATACTCAATTTAGGAGGCTGTAACGGTCATTAAAATAGCACATATCAAAAGGATGTAGCAAGCTTGCGAATGCAATGTGGGTGATGTGACTGACCAGAAGCATGAGGAGCTCAGGCTGGCTGATGACAATGTCAGAATCTTGAAACACACATCCGGCTTATTTGCCACCACCATCTCGCAAAAAATTGAAGGCATGAAGTGGATTGCAAAACAAGAAAAATAACATTAAATTAAAATTTTAAGGATTAAAAAAAATCATTGCCATAAAGGTCCTAGAATATGTTGCGAAATGCTAAATCCTTGCCATAAAGGTCCTAGAATATGTTGTGAAATGCTAAATCCTTGCCATAAAGGTCCTAGAATACTTTGCGAAAATGCTAACTATGTAGCCAAGCGTCACTGCCATCTGTGCATGGCACTGGTGCATGTGACAATAGCCTAGGGCACACCGCATTGAAAAAGAGGAACATGCTTGGTATACAAAGGGCCAACGACCTTGTTTTTATGCATGCAAACTTGCTCTTGCTTGAGAAGGTCAACCGTTACTTCAATCCTAAGAGCTTCATTAGATGGAAGCGTTTACATATTGAGACAAAAGACAGCAGCATCATCTGTTGGGGTAAAGGCACATTGCCAACCCTTCATTAAAAGATAGGACACCTATGACTGTCTTAAGACAGTCATAGGGTAAACCTAATCCTAATAAAACACAAGTGAGTTTGTGGTGTGGCTCATCATTTTTCACACCCGCACTTGAGTGTCTCTCTCACTCTCACTCTGACGCTCTTCTTCCCTCTTCACTCCCTTTCAACTAGTATCAGAGCCATTCCCCTCCACTCCCTAGCCTACCCAACCCCCTTCCGTACGGACGTACGGACAGCGCCGTACGACCGTACAGTCGTACGGACGGACTTCGACGGCGCATTGTGAGGCATAGCTGCAGGGCGGCGGCGCATTTCGCCTGCAGGGCAGCAGACCAGGGCGCAGGCGGCGCAGCAGATCAGGGTGCAGGCGGCGCAGCAGACCAAGGCGCAGGCGGCGCAGCAGGTCAGGGCGGAGGTGCATCAAGCAGCTGCATAGCTGCTAAGCCCGAAGGGCGTCGCGCAATCTCCTCCAAGGGCAGTCGTACGGACGACCGCCGTACGGACTGCCGTACAATCGTACGGCCTGCCGTACAGCTGTACGGACGACGCCGCCACACCTGCAAGGAGTTACATCAGAGCTGTTTTTCGTTTTTTGTGCAGCAGGGAGGGTCATTTTTCAGTTCACAAAACTGTCTTATCTGGAAAGTACAGCATGTACTTTCATTCATCTCGTGCTTGAGGTGAAGGAACCACAGTGTGTGGTTGATTGCACAGTTATTCTGTTCTGGGAATGTAATGCCTTGATTTTGCAAGAGGACATATGCTTTTACTGGGTTTGAATCTCAGTTTACAGGTGAGCAGATCATAGGGCTTTTGCCCGGAAGGTGATGCATTGTATGCCTTGAGGCAGTGTGGTGCCAGAGAGCACACATTTGTCTTGATTTCCGCAGTGTCGAGGTGACATTTTCTTGCAGGTCACATTTCTTGTGCCACACTCAGAGAACTTCAGTTGAGCCACGCTTGGCCAGGGCGCATCGAGTTTACTCAGTCCCTAACTGTCCTTCGTTGACAGTGCTCAAAAGGTTCCTCATTGAGTGTTTGTACGTTGGGATCTGTGTATGTCATTTCTACACAGGACAGTATATGCATTACACTGGTGGATGATTTTGTCAGAGAGATTTTCATATTGCATGCTACCTCAGTGTTGAGGTGTTCTCCACTTGATTCAGGTGTCAGAGCAAGGGGCCTTTGCCCAGACTTTGTTTGATAGCACTTGAGTCACCGACAGAGATCTTCAGATGCATTTTCTCCCCTTGGTATAAGGGTGATTGCTTGGGATTTATCCCATTTTCTGTTGCAGGTTTTGTGACAGGCTGAAGTGTCATTTTTTTTTGGGTGTTTGCCAAGTGGTTTATGCAATTTAACTCAGTGCAATACCTCATCTGAGGTGGGAGAAGTGATCAGTACAGTCAGTACAGCAGTGTTTGTGCTTTGTCAAATGATTATGCACTGTTAAGCACTTGTTGAGCAGCTGCAGCAGTCTGAAATTACTGTTTTTATGCCTCTTTGAGCACGGTACAGTGTGTCAGAAGGTACAGTATTTGCAGGGTCATTTACTGTTTTGCTGCAGATTTTCCTGACAGTAAAAACAGCACCATTGAGAGTGCTTCTGGCTCTTGAATAGAGCAGGTTTTTTTTTTTCTGAGAAATCAGAATTTTTATTCAGTCTTTTTTACTTCCAGGGAGTCAGGTACTTTCCTTATCTGATATGGCATCAGGGGGAAGTGATTCTTCGATTCTGAACATAAAGAAACTGGAAGGAGCACACAACTATGCATTATGGGCAGAACAGTGCTTGAATGTACTTCTGTTAAAGAAGATTACTAAGCCCATAAGGGTGAAGGGTGTCAAGCCATCTGACATGGCAGCTGATGACTGGGAAGAGCTTGATTTGTCCGCAAGGGCAGCTATCATGCTCACTATTTCAGACACTCTTGTGTTCAATGTTCAGGCTGAAAAGACCTCTTATGGTCTATGGCAAAGACTAGAAGAATTGTATGCCCAAAAGAGTAAGGTTTATTGGCTGAAGAAGCTGGTCGATCTTCGCATGAAGGAAGGTACAGCTATGACCTCACACTTGAGTGAGTTCAATGCCATCTTTACACAGCTGATTGCACAGGGGTTGAACCTTGATGAGGAGTTCAAGGCTACTTTCTTGCTGTGTACCCTCCCCGAGAGTTGGGACACTTTCAAGACCACCCTGTCAAACTCGAATGCCACTCTTATTTATTCTGATGTAGAGAGCTCTCTCCTTATGGAGGAGATGAGCAGGAAGAATAATGCGGGCAGCAAGTCTTCAAATGCTTTGCAGGTACACGATAGAGGCAGGACTCAGCAGAAGGGGAGATCTGCTAGTAAGTCCAAATCCCGCAGTCAGTCCCGTGGCAAAAAGGACATTGAATGCTTTTATTGTGGCAAGAAGGGACATGTGAAGTCTAAGTGCTTCAAGTTCATACGGGATCAAAAAGCCAAGAAGGCTGAGACAAAGGATGCAGGAAATGCAAGCAAAGGCAAAGGCAAGGCCAAGGCAGATGACTTGGATGCAGTGAATGTTGCAGCAGAGGACAGTGACAGTGACATACATGATGTTTTATGTTCTTCTGCTGTAATAGCACATGCTTTGGTTATTGATGGCCATGACATGCACACCTGGCTCTTAATTTCAGGTGCCTCTTTTCATGTTACTCCTCATAGGGAGTGGTTTACTTCCTACACAGGTACTTATGGAGTTGTTCATCTTGGGAACAACTATGCATGTCAGATTGCAGGGATTGGCAGTATACAGATAGTATTTCCTGATGGACGGTCATTTATGCTTGATGGTGTTCGCCATGTGCCGCAAATCAAGAAAAATCTGATTAGCATCTGATTAGCACTGGCTTATTGGATGACAATGGTTACCACACCACATTTGGGGATTCCAAATGGGTGATTACTGATGGCCAGGCTGTAGTGGCTGAGGGTTTTAAGAGTGATACCTTGTACCCTCTTTATGTTTCCAGTGTGGGTAATCATGTTGTTGCCATAACCGAGCTGCCAAAGGTTTCATTGTGGCATAGCCGGTTGGGACACATGTCTGTTAAAGGAATGCAAGAACTGTCACGTTTGGGTTATCTGCCGCCTCTTTCTTTTTCAGATTTGCCTACTTGTGATCATTGTATATTTGGCAAGCATTCTGTGACTCCTCATAAGAGGAGAACTCCCCAGAATAGAGCACCACTTGATCTAGTGCACACTGATTTGTGTGAGATGCCACAGTTATCACTAGGGGGTGCAAAATATTTTATTACTTTCATTGATGATGCCACACGTAAGGTGTGGGTCTATTTCTTGAAGCATAAGGGAGATGCCTTAGATGCTTTCAAGAAGTTTGTCGCTCAGGTTGAGAATCGGACAGGTCGTAGGCTGAAATGCCTCAGATCCGATAATGGGGGTGAGTATGTGTCACATGCTTTTGTGCAGTTTTGCCAAGCTAAGGGCATCAAACAGGAACTCACAGCCCCTCATAATGCATCTCAAAATGGTGCAAGTGAGCGGATGAATCGAACTATTCAAGAGAAGGTTCGATGTATGTTGTCTTATGCTGCATTACCCCATGGCTTTTGGGCAGAAGCCGTGCAAACAGCAGTTCACATTATTAACAGGTCGCCAAACAAGGCTTTGGAGTTGAAAGTGCCAGAGGAGGTGTGGTCTGGCAAGCCACCTTCATATAAGCACTTACGTGTATTTGGCTGCGAGTGCTTTGCTCATGTACGCAAAGACTTGCGCACCAAACTGGATCCAAAGTCTATCAGATGCATCTTTATGGGTTATGGTGACGAAGGTGAAATGGGGTACAGGTTATGGGATCCCGTTAAACGGAAGATTATACGCAGCAATGATGTCATCTTTAAAGAGGATAGTGTACACAAGGAACCCGTGCAACCTGTGGAATACAGGAGGGTTATTTATGATGATGTTGGACAGCAAAGAATGCCCATTTATATGCAGCAGCAGCCTGCTGCAGATCACCCTGTTCAAGAGGGTATACAGGCTGAAAATCAGCCAGATAATTTTGCCAATGATGCACCACTGGATGTGCCAGCAGATGGGGCTGTAGAACAGCCAGATATAGTGGTACAGCCACCTGTCATGCATGAAGAACAGGCTGGACAGCAGCCTAATCCGGAACATTTTGTTAGGAGGAGCACCCGTGCACAACGGCCTCCTGCCAGGTTTGTTCCAGGAGCCAATAATGTGGCTGATTTTATCATGCTGACAGATTGTGGTGAGCCTTCCAGCTTCAAGGAAGCTATGGGAAGAACAGAGAAAAAGAAGTGGGAGAAAGCCATGCAGTCAGAAATGGACTCCCTACTTCAGAATGATACATGGGACTTGGTGCAGTTACCTGCAGGCAGAAAAGTTTTGCCATGCAAGTGGGTTTACAAAGTCAAAGTGGATTCAAATGCTTTACCGAGGTATAAGGCCAGATTGGTTGCCAAGGGATTTAAGCAGGAGAAGGGCATTGACTTTGATGAGATCTTTTCCCCTGTAGTCAAGATGACTACTTTGAGAGCAGTGTTAGCTCTTGTTGCTCATGACGACATGGATTTATGTCAGATGGATGTGAAGACAGCCTTTCTTCACGGAGATCTCCATGATGAGATCTATATGAGTCAGCCAGAGGGATATGCTGTTAAAGGGAAAGAGCAGCTTGTGTGTAAGCTCAAGAGGAGCTTGTATGGACTCAAGCAGGCACCAAGGGAATGGTACAAGAAGTTTGATGCCTTCATGCAGTCCCAAGGGTATCATCGGTGTGAGACCGATCATTGCTTGTACACCAAACGGGCAAAGGATGGCAGTTTGATGCTACTCATTCTATATGTGGATGACATGCTTATTGCCAGTAAATCTCAACATGAGATTAGTGCTTTGAAGAAACAACTGCATAAGTCTTTTGATATGAAAGACTTGGGTGATGCAAATCATATTCTTGGCATGCGGATTACTCGTGACAGGTCCAAGGGACTTTTGTTTCTGTCACAAAAGGAGTATATTGACAAAGTACTGCAGAGGTTTAAAATGGAGGGGGGGAAGTCTATTAATACCCCATTGCCTCCACATTTAAAACTCAGCAGTAAGGACAGCCCCAAATCAGAGGATGATAAGGCTGAAATGGCCAAGGTTCCGTATGCATCTGCAGTTGGATCTTTGATGTATGCCATGGTTGCCACTCGTCCGGATATTGCTTTTGCGGTGGGAGTCATCAGCAGGTATATGGCAAATCCAGGCAAGCGGCACTGGGAAGCAGTGAAAGGTGTCTTGAGGTATCTCAAGGGTACCAAAGACTTGTGCATATGCTATGGTAGGCAGGATGCATTGGTGCATGGTTTTACAGATTCAGACTATGCAGGAAATGCAGATAACCGGAAGTCTACTACCGGTTATATTTTCACATTTGCAGGAGGTGCTATATCATGGGTGTCTCGGTTGCAGAAATGCGTTGCATTGTCAACCACAGAAGCTGAATATGTTGCAGCCACTGAGGCCTGCAAGGAAGCAATATGGCTTACTCGGCTGGTGGGAGATTTGGGCATTACAGGAGATATGCCAGTTTTGCATTGTGATAGTCAGAGTGCTATCATGTTGGCAAAGAATCCGGTCTTTCATCAGAAGACCAAGCACATAGAAGTGAAATATCATTTCATCAGGGAGGTACTGGAAGACAAGCGACTTGAGCTTGTGAAAGTGCATACTGATGATAATCCTGCAGATTTGCTCACTAAGAGCTTGCCTACAGAGCGGTTTGCACATTGCCGCCACATCATGGGATTAGGATGAGACCATTCTTACTTTATGGTCTTTTATACAGTAACTGTATATTGCTGTAATTTTTATTCTTTTCTCCCCTTTAGGCACATTGGCCTTTAGGTGGGAGGTTGTTGGGGTAAAGGCACATTGCCAACCCTTCATTAAAAGATAGGACACCTATGACTGTCTTAAGACAGTCATAGGGTAAACCTAATCCTAATAAAACACAAGTGAGTTTGTGGTGTGGCTCATCATTTTTTACACCCGCACTTGAGTGTCTCTCTCACTCTCACTCTAACGCTCTTCTTCCCTCTTCACTCCCTTTCATCATCAACAACGAGCAGCTCCAAAGGAGAATCCGGCCAAAGATTGCACAGACTGAGAAGGAGGTCACCAACAACAAATGCTTTGATAGCAGGTTCTTGGAGATGCTGAACCTAACCACCAACCCTTACAGAGTTCATAGTTCCCTTTATTCAATACGAATTCTAGTGCTGGGACTTCATCTTGTTGGAAACGTCTCTCTGATACCTAAGGCCCTTATAGTGTCAAAGTTCCTCTCGAAATCATCGAATACATTCAGGCAGATTTTCTTGCCAAAAACTAGGAATGAGGAGGCCAAGTGCCTAAGCAAACATTGCTCAATTTAGGGGGCTGTAACGGTCATGAAAATAGCACATATCAAAAGGATGTAGCCAGCTTGCGAATGCGGGTGACGTGACTGACCAGAAGCATGAGGAGCTCAGGCTGACTGAAGACAATGTCAGAATCTTGAAACACACATCCAGCTAATTTGCCACCACCATCTTGCAAAAAATTGAAGGCATGAAGTGGATTGCAGAACAAGAAAAATAACATTAAATTAAAATTTAAAGGATTTAAAAAAATCATTGCCATAAAGGTCCTGGAATATGTTGCGAAATGCTAAATCCTTGCCATTAAGGTCCTAGAATACTTTGCGAAAATGCTAACTATGTAGCCAAACATCACTGCCACCTGTGCATGGCACTGGTGCATGTGACAATAGCCTAGGGCACACAGTATTGAAAAAGAGAAGCATGCTTGGTATACAAAGGGCCAACGACCTTGTTTTTGCATGCAAACTTGCTCTTGCTTGAGAAGGTCAGCCGTGACTTCAATCCTAAGAGCTTCATTAGATGGAAGCCAGAGGAGGATCAGATCAGTGATGGTACAACAATTCTTGATCTTGCAGCTAATGGAGACGATGTGGAGAATGCAGAGGAGGAAGCATACGTTAGTGAGAACGGTTGTGGAGATGCTTTGTAGGAGACCCAGACTTAGGAATTCTCTTTCTACGTTACCTTGTTTTTTGTATTCCGTAATGCTATAGAAATATATCATCTATGATCAAGAATGGCGACACATGTATCATCATGATTCTACCTATTCTCTGGACTCCTTTTCTAAGAACCTCAATAGTCTAGCTTATTTGCAATGTTGTCTTCTGAATTTTCAACATGGTAATTGATTTGTTAATTCGTGAATGTTTGAAAACATTGAAATTTGAAGTATTTACTATATTACCTAAGAACTTTGAGCTTTGAAGTGTCTAGGTTATCTAGGTTTCGATCAAGTATGAATCACTATTTGTTATTGTTCTATATGCAAAATTCTATAATTGTATGTCTCTTTGTAATGTTGTACAAGTGTGTGATGATGTGTATAATGACATGGCGTTTTATTCCAATTCCCTAGGATTTCGTCGTTCCTATTCCGTTAAGGATCGGCGTTCCGCTGAGCATTCTCATTCCAGGTAACACACACATATACTTTAGAAAAGAAAGTGGAAACTCTGCAATTGCTGTATAATCCTTTGGGCGCTGGTAAAATAGTTCACCAACCACTCTACTTCTATTTTACGATGCCTCATTTTCTTTTTCCTTTCCTGTAGGTCTAGTAGTCCAAACCACTATCTTATACATTTTGAAGATCGTTGATGCTTCTGAGCAAAAGCTCCATGACAAAAACTTGCATCATGAGCCTCCCTCCTTGCCACGATGATCCATATCAACCCAGCAAAATTGATCATTTTTCTGAAATACATTTTTTCTTCTAAAACTAAATCATCATATGCGGTAACCTTTTTCCTTGCCTTCCTGCTTACAACTTACCTTTTCCCTTGCCTTTCTCTGCTTATCCATACATGTTAAGCTCATATCAACAGACACCGCAAGTAATCTTCAAGGGTGGACTTGGAAAAATATACCCGACACTGAGGAGCATCATCATGGGAGATGTATCCAAGTAATGGTTGGAGCAATCCTCCACTGTAGCTAATGTTACCAATCCTCCACTTATGACAAGATGGAGACAAACCACTACATAAGGGAGCCAGGAAAACCGAACACTATTGTAGGGTTCTTAGGAATCGTTAACATACACACCAAGACAGGATTTGGAGTTAGGAGTAATTTCTATAGTTGTCCACGAGTAACTATACAATTACTGTTCAAATTGAATGTTTGATTGACAATTCTGTTATAATGAAGAAGATGGCATATGGTTAACTTTCCTATACTTGTGCAGGCCAATAATAAAGGCATGTTGAAACACTTAAGGCCTATTTTGTAGTGGGGACATGGGCATACGGAAAATAGATACCTGAAAGAAAACATCTACACGAAGTCTTTACATATTGAGACAAAGGACAGCAGCATCATCAATGGCAAGCACCTACAAACGAAAATCCAGCTCGAGATTGCACAAACTAAGAAGGTAGTCACCGGCAACAACTGCTTTAACAGTAGGCTCTTGGGGTGCTGAACCTGACAACCGACCCTTACAGCATTCATTTTTCCCTTTGTTAAATACGAATTTTAGTGAAAGAACTTCATCTTGTTGGCAACGTCTCTCTGGGACCCAAGGCCCTAATAGTGCTTAAGTCCCTCTCAAAATCATCGGCGGAGACATTCAGACAGATTTCCTTGCCAAAAAACAAGAATGAAGTGGCAGAGTGCCTAAGCGAATGATGCTCAAGCTGCAATAGCCTTGAAAGTACCACATATAAAGCTTGTGAATGCGATGTGGATGACGTGACTGACCAGCTCAGGCTAATTGACAACAAGGTCAGAAGCCTGAAACACACGTCCAGCTAACTTGCCACCATCTCGTGAAAAATCGTAGGAATGAAGCAGATTGCATAGCAAGCAAATAATAAATAAAATAAAACAAAAGAATTAAACAATAAAAAATTTATAAAATAAAAAAAAAAATCATTGCCATAAAGGTCCTAGAATGTGTTGGAAAATCCTAGCATGTGTTTCACAAGAACTACCACACCAGAAAATGAAATGTCACCCACATAGAAAATGTCATATCCTGCAGAATGCCCTCTCCAACTAGTATAACCATGCGGATTATGCTCCTATACGGCCACTATATCAGGCTGCCATACGCCTATACAATTTTCCATTTTCGCAGGTCACATAACCCCTATACATCATAAGTCAAACCTTTTGTTTGTACCAACATATATACAGATATGTACACACTCTATCACACGAAAAGACAAATCAAGGCTACATGTGAACCTCAGGATCCAAGACATGATCCTAATGTGACCCCACATCATGTTGACTAGGCAGTAAAAGGATACGCGCGAAAAGAGTACGACTCACTGCAGCCCAAGTAATGCCAATGCCATAATTCTCAGCAGGTGTTTGCCCATTAGAGGATGAACCAGTCCATGTACAAGGCAGCAGGGCAGCCTCCTAATAGAGACTATTTTTCTTAAAGATTGCCAAACTTCACTTGGAAATTTCTTTCCTTAGCTTTGGCTTGAGCTACAGAAGATGTTGACAAGTGCGCAGTCAGAGACAAAGAGAATGACTATGCTTTAATGTTGTCTGGCACTTTGTATCGGGGTTTTTTCAGCTTGATCTATATGAAAAAAGATCCGATCTTGCAATATCAGTGAGCACTCCCACTGCTGCGATGCAAAATGCGGAGTTATGGCATGCCAGGTATGGGCACATGAGCTATGGCAACTTAATGACACTTCAAAGGCATGATATGGTTGATGCATTGCCTCCTTTAGAGTCACCTTCTCCTCATGCATGTGAAGGTTGCATCCTTGGCAAGATGCATAGACTTCCCTTCAAGAAGGATGGTGCAGTGAAAGCTACAAGGAAATTACAGCTTATTCATAGTGATGTCTGCGGTCCCATGAGGACACCTGCTTTTGGGGGTTAACCATCTCTATTTTGTTACATTCATAGATGACTTCACCAACTACACTTGGGTCTATGGTCTCAAGGCAAAATCAGAAGTGTTCATGCATTTCAAACACTTTGTGGCTATGATTGAGAATGAGACAAGACTCAAGGTGCAGACACTTCGCATAGATCGACAAGGAGAGTATAGGTCTCATGAATTTGAGGCATTTTTGAAGGAGAAAGGCATCACGCATCAGCTTACAGTGAGGCTTACACCTCAACAGAATGGCAAAGCTGAGCAGAAGAATCGCACTGCCATGGAGATGGATAGATGCATGCTTACAAGTAAGAAGTTGCCTCACAAGTTTTGGCTTGAGGGCCTCGTGTGTGCCAACTATATTTTGAATTGGGCTCCTACAAAGGCTTTGAAGACAATCACTCCCTATGAGGCATGGCATGGGAGAAAGCCTTTAGTGGACCATTTCTGAGTTTTTGGTTGTGTTGCATATGCCCATGTGCCTATGGAGTTTAGACACAAGTTGTCAGATAAGGCACTTAAATGCATTTTTGTGGAATATAGTTTACAAAGCAAAGGCTATCATCTCTACAATCCTGCTACACGCAAGATTTTTGTTAGTAGAGATGTTATATTCTCTGAAAATTCAGCACATACACATGCTGAATTTCATATTCCAGCTTCTTCAGATGATGTGTTTGAGGAAATGCTTCCTATAGCATTTGGTTCCCCCGCTGAAACTCAGAATTTACAGCAACCTCCTCCAGATCCACATGCCCCTATTCAGCCACCAGCTGATTTTGTACCACCTCAGGGTGTGAATGAAGTTGTCAAGCAACAGATTCAAGAGATACACACAGCCAAAATAGTCCCGAATTGGTTGCTTCAGACTCTCAGGGAGAGTAGGCTTGAGACCCCATTGCCTGGCAGGACTCGTAGTGCAATAAGGCACGCAGGGGGGCTCTTTCAGTTGAGACAGCTTATGCAGGGACTCTTCTTGATGAAGAGGGACCTTACTCTTTTGAAAAAGTAAAGGATAATGAGCATTGGATGCATGCCATGCACAATGAGTTGCAGTCCATAGAGAAAAATCAGACTTGGGATGTTGTGGATTTGCCACCAAGTAAGCATGTCATTGGTACCAAGTGGGTTTTCAAGGTAAAAAGGAAACCAGATGGGTCTATTGATAGTTAAAGGCACGGCTGGTTGCCAAAGGCTATGCACAAAAGAACGGCATAGATTATGAGGAGACATTTGCTCCTACATCCCGGATGACCACCATACAGCCAGTTATTGCAATGGCTGCAAATTTTTTGTGGAATGTCCATCAGTTGGACACAAAAACAGATTTCCTTAATGGGGACTTGCAGAAAGAGGTTTATGTCAAGCAACCTCCTGGATTTGAACTTTCTGGCAATGCACTTCACGTATGCAAGGCTTAACAAAGCTTTATATGGGCTGAAACAAGCCCCACGTGCATGGTATGCCAAGATAGATGCATCCCTGGCAAGTAAGGAATTACACAATAGTCCCACGGAAAGCACCCTCTACATCAAGAAGGAGGGGGGGGGATATTTTAGTCATCATTCTTTATGTAGATGACATGCTACTCACGGGGTCAAATGAGGATATAATTGCATATTTCAAAGCTGAGTTGAAAGCTGAATTTTGCATGACAGATTTGGGCATGTTAAATTTTTATGTCTCAATCCAAATATGTGTAGAAGCTCTTGGATAGGTTCAACATGCATGATTGTAAGCCTATTGCCACTCCCATGGAGCCGCGGCTGAAGCTTACTATGTATGATGCTGGTGAATCAATGGATGTCACACTTTACAACCAGGCTATTGGATGCCTCATATACTTGTGCAATACCAGGTCCGATATTCAGTATGCAGTATCTCAGGTGAGCAGATATATGCACAGCCCAAAGACAACACATTGGCAGGCTGTAAAACGCATCTTCAGATATTTGCAAGGCACAAAGTCTTTTGGCTTGATGTTTCCCAGGAGGGTGACTTGCAAATGCATGCTTACAGTGATTCAGATTGGGCTGGGGACTATGATACTAGGCAGTCCACTAGTAGTAATTGTTTCTTTTTGGGCAACGCTTGCATTTCTTGGCTGAGCAAGAACAATCTACAGTGGCTACTTCCTCATGTGAAGCTGAGTACAGGGCAACTTTCATAGCAATAATTGAGTGTGTTTGGCTACGACGTTTGTTCGCTGATTTTCGTCTCATATTGGAGGGTCCTTATCCTATTCTCACTGATAGTCAGAGTGCTATTGCAGTGGATAGTCAGAGTGCTATTGCAGTGGCAAAGAATCCTATGTTTCATGCTCGCACGAAGCACATTGAGGTTCATTATCATTATGTCAGAGAGAAGTTGCATGCAGGGGAGATCAGTATGATCTATGTGTCAACACATGACAATGTTGCAGACATCTTAACCAAAGCACTTCCACGTGAGAATTTTGAGGCATTTTGCAGTGCCCTAAACTTATCTTCTTTTGGTGATTGATCACTACCTTATACACCACATTGGCATTGCAGGGGGGTGTTAGAATTATTAATATATTCTAAGCAGTGGCCAATGTAATGTAATAAGTGAATTAGGGGCACTTTTTCCCCTTAGAGGTTTTTCCCCCTAACCACAGTCTAATCTCTAACTACGGTTAGTGATTAGATAGGGTTTTGTCACTTAGACAAAACCCCTTATCTTTTTCTTGTACTCACGCTTCATTCACTTCAGTTTAGTTGACATTCGAGAGTGAACTACGTTCAGCTCACTCTCTTTGCTCACTCTTGCTTCCATTCTGTTTTCTCACACTTCTACCTTCCAATACCTGAAACAAATGAAGAGCAGAGTCTCTCAACAGCATGCTATAAAGGCTCAAATTTAGAACACCAAGGACATACCAGATCGTCGTACTGCCTGTGTGCTTGCTCTAAAAGCAAACCATGCACCTCATCGAGGCACATACCAATAGCATGTGTAATCCTGTATTGTCCCCTTCTGAAGTACAGCATCCATCTGAACATGAGACCCTAGGGCACTCCATGGAATCCACCCTCGTGTCAATATCAACAGCCATGAACCTAGAAGATACCAAGCACTCCATGCTGTCCTTCACCTTCACAAAGGCATCTGACTCCTCGTCGACCCACATCTCAATGTCAAACATCATCACTATGGTTTCTAGGTCAACATATCTGACCTCACAAACACACAGAGATGTCACCAAGAACAACTCTTTGATTAGCACCTTTTGTGTCACCCTCTGAATCTGAGTCGGACTCCTCTTTCCTATTTTCCTGATCCGCCTTCTTCTTTCTATAGTCCTTCGCAAAATGACCTAGCGTGTCACAATAGAAGCACTTCTTCTGCTTCCTCTTGGAAGTGTCCTCGTCATCAGAGTCGTCCTTCTTGGACTTGCCCCGGTTAGGCTTGCCCTTCTCTTTGCCAGTGTAATCCTTCACCAGCAATGCCTTGTCATTTGTGAGGGAAAGAGAGGAGGTGGAACGTTAGGAGAGGGAGACACAAGAAGTGTGGGTGTGTAAAAAGTGTTGAGCCACACCACAAACTCAAAGGTTTTATTAGGATTAGGGATTCCCCCTATGACAGTCATAGGGGTCATAACTTTTAAAGGGTGGCAATGTGCCTTTACCCCAACAACCTCCCACCTAAAGGCCAATGTGCCTAAAGGGGAGAAAAGAATAAAATTACAGCAATATACAGTTACTGTATACAAGACCATAAGATAAGAATGGTCTCATCCTAATCCCATGATGTGGCGACAATGTGTTAACCGCTCTGTAGGCAAGCTCTTAGTGAGCAAATCTACAGGATTATCATCAGTATGCACCTTCACAAGCTCAAGCCGCTTGTCTTCCAGTACCTCCCTGATGAAATGGTATTTCACATCTATGTGCTTGGTCTTTTGATGAAAGACCGGATTCTTTGCCAACATGATAGCACTCTGACTATCACAATGCAAAACTGGCATATCTCCTGTAATGCCCAAATCTCCCACCAGCCGAGTAAGCCATATTGCTTCCTTGCAAGCCTCAGTGGCTGCAACATATTCAGCTTCAGTGGTTGACAGTGCAATGCATTTCTGCAAACGAGACACCCATGATATAGCACCTCCTGCAAATGTGAAAACATAACCGGTAGTAGACTTCCGGTTATCTGCATTTCCTGCATAGTCTGAATCTGTAAAACCATGCACCAATGCATCCTGCCTACCATAGCATATGCACAAGTCTTTGGTACCCTTGAGATACCTCAAGACGCCTTTCACTGCTTCCCAGTGCCGCTTGCCTGGATTTGCCATATACCTGCTGATGACTCCCACCGCAAAAGCAATATCCGGACGAGTGGCAACCATGGCATACATCAAAGAACAAACTGCAGATGCATACGGAACCTTGGCCATCTCAGCCTTATCATCATCTGATCTGGGGCTGTCCTTACTGCTGAGTTTTAAATGAGGAGGCAACGGGGTACTAATAGACTTCCCTCCCTCCATTTTAAACCTCTGCAGTACTTTGTCAATGTACTCCTTCTGTGACAGAAACAAAAGTCCCTTGGACCTGTCACGAATAATCCGCATACCAAGAATATGGTTTGCATCACCCAAGTCTTTCATGTCAAAAGACTTATGCAGTTGCTTCTTCAAAGCACTAATCTCCTGCTGAGATTTGCTGGCAATCAGCATGTCATCCACATATAGAATGAGTAGCATCAAACTGCCATCCTTTGCCCGTTTGGTGTACAAGCAGTGATCGGTCTCACACCTATGATACCCTTGGGACTGCATGAAGGCATCAAACTTCTTGTACCATTCCCTTGGTGCCTGCTTGAGTCCATACAAGCTCCTCTTGAGCTTACACACAAGCTGCTCTTTCCCTTTAACAGCATATCCCTCTGGCTGACTCATGTAGATCTCATCATGGAGATCTCCGTGAAGAAAAGCAGTCTTCACATCCATCTGACACAAATCCATGTCCTCATGAGCAACAAGAGCTAACACTGCTCTCAAAGTAGTCATCTTGACTACAGGGGAAAAGATCTCATCAAAGTCAATGCCCTTCTCCTGCTTAAATCCCTTGGCAACCAATCTGGCCTTATACCTCGGTAAAGCATTTGAATCCACTTTGACTTTGTAAACCCACTTGCATGGCAAAACTTTTCTTCCTGCAGGTAACTGCACCAAGTCCCATGTATCATTTTGAAGTAGGGAGTCCATTTCTGACTGCATGGCTTTCTCCCACTTCCTTTTCTCTGTTCTTCCCATAGCTTCCTTGAAGCTGGAAGGCTCACCACAATCTGTCAGCATGATAAAATCAGCCACATTATTGGCTCCTAGAACAAACCTGTCAGGAGGGCGTTATACACGGGTGCTCCTCCTAACAAAATGCTCCGTATTAGGCTGCTGTCTAGCCTGTTCGTCATGCATGACGGGTGGCTGTACCACCATATTTGGCTGTCCTACAGCGCCATTTGCTGGCATATCCAGTGGTGCATCATTGGCAAAATTGTCTGGCTGATTTTCAGCCTGTATACCCTCTTGAACAGGGTTATCTACAGCAGCCTGCTGCTGCATATTAATGGGCATTCTTTGCTGTCCGACATCATCATAGACAACCCTCCTGTATTCCGCAGGTTGCACGGGTTCTCTGTGTACACAATCCTCTTTAAAGATGACGTCATTGCTGCGTATAATCTTCCGATTGACAGGATCCCATAACCTGTACCCCATTTCACCTTCGTCACCGTAACCCATGAAGATGCATCTGAAAGACTTTGGCTCCAATTTGGTGCGCAGTTCTTTGCGTACATGAGCAAAGCACTCGCAGCCAAACACACGTAAGTGCTTATATGAAGGTGGCTTGCCAGACCACACCTCCTCTGGCACTTTCAGCTCCAAAGCCTTGTTCGGCGACCTGTTAATTAGGTGAACTGCTGTTTGCACGGCTTCTGCCCAAAAGCCATGGGGCAATGCAGCATAAGACAACATACATCGAACTTTCTCTTGAATAGTTCAATTCATCCGCTCACTCACACCATTTTGAGATGCATTATGAGGGGCTGTGAGTTCCTGTTTAATGCCCTTAGCATCGCATAACTGTACAAAAGCATGTGACACATACTCACCCCCATTATCGGATCTGAGGCATTTCAGCCTACGTCCTGTCCGATTCTCAACCTGAGCGACAAACTTCTTGAAAGCATCTAAGGCATCGCTCTTATGCTTCAAGAAATAGACCCACACTTTGCGTGTGGCATCATCAATAAAAGTAATGAAATACTTTGCACCCCCTAGTGATAGCTGTGGCATCTCACACAAATCAGTGTGCACTAGATCAAGCGGTGCTCTATTCTGGGGAGTTCTCCTCTTATGAGGAGTCATAGAATGCTTTCCAAAAATGCAATGATCACAAGTAGGCAAATCTGAAAATGAAAGAGACGGCAGATAACCCAAACGTGACAGTTCTTGCATTCCTTTAACGGACATGTGTCCCAACTGGCTATGCCACAATGAAACCTTTGGCAGCTCGGTTATGGCAACAACATGATTACCTACACTGGAAACATAAAGAGGGTACAAGGTATCACTCTTATAACCCTCAGCCACTACAACCTGGCCATCAGTAATTACCCATTTGGAATCCCCAAATGTGGTGTGTGAACCACTGTCATCCAACAAGCCAGTGCTAATCAGATTTTTCTTGATTTGCGGCACATGGCGAACACCATCAAGCATAAATATGTGTCCGTCAGGGAATACTATCTGTATACTGCCAATCCCTGCAATCTGACATGCATAGTTGTTCCCAAGATGAACAACTCCATGAGTACCTGTGTAGGAAGTAAACCACTCCCTATGGGGCGTAACATGAAAAGAAGCACCTGAATCCAAGAGCCAGGTGTGCATGTCATGGCCATCAACAACCAATGTATGTGCAATTACAGCAGAAGAACATAATACATCATGTCTGTCACTGTCACTGTCCTCTGCTGCAACATTCACTGCATCCAAGTCATCTGCCTTGGCCTTGCCTTTACCTTTGCTTCCACTGCCTGCATCCTTTGTCTCAGCCTTCTTGGCTTTCTGATCCCGTATAAACTTGAAGCACTTAGACTTCACATGTCCCTTCTTGCCACAGTAAAAGCATTCAATATCCTTTTTGCCACGGGAATGACTGCGGGATTTGGACTTGCCAGCAGATCTCCCCTTCTGCTGAGTCCTACCTCTTTCCTGTACCTGCAAAGCATTGGAAGACTTGCTGCCCATATTATTCTTCCTGCTCATCTCCTCCATAAGGAGAGAGCTCTCCACATCAGCATACATAAGAGTGACATTTGAATTAGACAGGGTTGTCTTAAAAGTGTCCCAACTCTCAGGGAGGGTACACAACAAGAAAGTAGCCTTGAACTCCTCATCAAGGTTCAATCCCTGTGTGATAAGCTGTGTAAAGATGGCATTGAACTCACTCAAGTGTGAGGTCATAGCTGTACCTTCTTTCATGCGAAGGTCGACAAGCTTCTTCAACCAATAAACCTTACTGGCTGAACTCTTTTGGGCATACAACTCTTCTAGCCTCTGCCATAGGCCATAAGAGGTCTTTTCTGCCTGAACATTGAACACAAGAGAATCAGTGAGAGTAAGCATGATAGCCGCCCTTGCGGACAAATCAAGCTCCTCCCACTCATCATCTGCCATCCCAGATGGCTTGACACCCTTCACCCTTATGGGCTTAGAAATCTTCTTTAGCAGAAGTACATTCAAACACTGTTCTGCCCATAATGCATAATTGTGTGCCCCTTCCAATTTCTTTATGTTCAGTATTGAAGATTCACTTCCCCCTGATGCCATATCAGATAAGGAAAGTGCCTGACTCCCTGTAAGTCAAAAAAAAAAAAAAAAGACTAAATAAAATTCTGATTTCTCAGAAAACCTGCTCTATCAAGAGCCAAGAGCACTCACAATAGTGCTGTTTTTTACTGTCAAAAAATCTGCAGCAAATTTTCCCTCAAGTCACTGTACCTTCTGACACACTGTACCGTGCTCAAATAGGCATAAAACAGTAACTTCAGAATGCTGCAGCTGTTCCACAAGTGCTTTACAAGTGCATCATCATCTGACGAAACACAAAACACTGATGTCCTGATCACTTCTCCCACCTCAGATGAGGTATTGCACTGATTTTATATGCATAAACCACTTGGCATACACTGTTTTGTCCACCAAACAAGCTCCAAACACCTCAACCTGTCACAAACCTGCAACAAAGTATGGGAATAATCCCAACCAAACACCCTTCAGCCAAGAGGATAAAAGGCATCTGAAGTTCTCAAACAGTAACTCAAGTGCTCACAAGCAAAATCTGGGCAAAAGCCCCTTGATTTGACACCTGTACCAAGTGAAAAACACCTCAACACTGAGGTAGCATACAAATTTCAGCACTCTCCTGGTACTTTCACCTGACAAAGTAATGCATAAACTGCCTGTGTGCATAGTAGCAACACAAATCCCAACGTACAAACACCGAAAAGAAGATCTTTTGAGCACTGTCAACGATGGACAGTTAGGGACCGAGTAAACTCGATGCGCCCTGGCCAAGCGTGGCTCAACTGAGATTTTCTAAGTGCCGTACACAAATTGTGACCTGCAAAGAAATGTCACTGATACAATGCGAAAAACGAGACCAATGTGGGCACCCTGGCTCCACACTGCCTCAAGGCATATACTGCATACACTTCCAGGCAAAAGCCCTTTGAAAATTGTCACCCGAAAACTGAGATTTGCACTCAGCAAAAGCATAAAAGCCCTCTGCAAAATCAAGGCATCTAACCTTCCCGGAAAAAATAACTATGCAACCACCACACACTGTGGCACTAGTCACCTCAAGCACGAGGGACACGAGTGTACTTGATGTACCTCAAACACACAGTTTTAAAACTGAAAATTCTGGGAATGCATCAAGAAAAAAAAACTTCGTTGTACTTCTGTACCTACATGTACTTGCAAGTACCACGCAAAAAGAGCAAAGTGCTCTCCCTTTTTCCTTCTTCCCCAGAAAAAAATTTCTGTGCCTGCTGTACCTGCAAGTACCTGCTGTGCCTGCAGTGTACCTGCTGTACCTTGTACTTGCGAGGGCACGGATCCCCAAAAAAATGTCAAAATTCTGGCTGAGGATACAGCCGGTACGGCTGTACCTTGTACTTGCACACGTCCGTACAGCCGGTACAGCTGGTTGTACCTGTCGTGGCGTCCGTACAGCCGGTACGGCTGGCTGTACGGCTGGTCGCGGCTGCTGCCTTGCAGCCGGTCGACTGGCTGCGCGCGGCCGGTGCTGCGCGCTGCGCCTGGTAGGCTGCGGCCGCCGGGTAGTGGGTAGCAGCTAGCAGCAGCTAGCTGCTGCTGCAGCTATGGGTGCTCGCGCACCTGCTGCGCGCGGCGGGTGCCCTGGCTTGCTGCTGCCCTGCTTGCTGCTGCCGCGCCCTGCTCGCTGTTGAGGGCACGAGGCCCGAGGGGAGAGGAAGGGGTAGAGGGAGGGGTAGACCGAAGTGAGAGAGTGGCTCTGATACCACTTGTGAGGGAAAGAGAGGAGGTGGAACGTTAGGAGAGGGAGACACAAGAAGTGTGGGTGTGTAAAAAGTGTTGAGCCACACCACAAACTCAAAGGTTTTATTAGGATTAGGGATTCCCCCTATGACTGTCTTAAGACAGTCATAGGGGTCATAACTTTTAAAGGGTGGCAATGTGCCTTTACCCCAACATCATCTTTGTCGTTGTTGTAGAGCTTCTCCCTAGATGCTTCTTGTAGCAATAATGGACCCAACTTCTCAAAAGTCAGAGGTTTGGTCCTCTGTCCTGCTGTCACAGTCGTTACAAAGCTTTTGAAACTCTGAGGTAGCCTCCTCAATACCACCAAGGCCAAATGGCACGAGTCCACCTTCTGACCAACTGATACCAGTTGATCCCTTACCACCTTGACCTTCGTCAAGTGGTCATGTACCAAATCTCCCTCATCCATATCAAGGTTGTAGAATGACCCACGCCTCTACTGACGTCTCGCCCATCTGGATGTGAGGAAGCACAAAGTCCGCTGTAGTCCCTATGATCGATGCCAGGGCATGGGCATCTCTGTCTTCCCAAGCTTCGAGCTCCTCTCCATCTACTAGCATGAGTATCTTCCCTTCCTTGTTCACCATATCCTCAAGCTTCGCCTCCACTCCCGTTGTCAATTTCCACAGGTTCCGAGCCACTAAATAACTCTGGATCTTCACCTTCCAGATCGGGTAGTTTGTCCCGTCCAGTTTCCCAAACTCTCCAAAGTTCGGGATGGTGAAAGAAAGCAATCTAGGGGAAGAGGAAGGGAGAGCAGGGGCTCAAGAGGATGAAGAGATCGACATCTCTACTGCTAAATCACACAGCAAAGTCGAACAAACTCAACCTTCCATAGACCAGAATTCCTTACGCACCTGACTGAACCTGAGTCACCCTCCTTCTCGCAAGGGCACTGTCCTCCAGTCGTGGAAGTCGATTCCCAAGAGCTTTTGAATCAAGGTCATCCTTCAGCAAGGTCCCTGCCTTCGGACTCCCAAACCTGTGAGCCTCCTACTTGGGCTCGGATACCATGTTAGAAATCGACCAATAGACAGTACGCTCAGCGGAAGACTGATAGAATAGCCCAGGAGCTCACACAGTGTGGTGTGGAGTGTGGAATCACAAACTTCTTAAACTTATGTGCATACGATAGATGTGCAAACTCATCAATAGATAATGAACCAGCCAGATATACAAGACACCAAAATAATATATTTCCGTCCAAAGCTATGGACACAATACAAAAGAGATAAATCTAGAGTCCCACCTCGAGCGTCTGTAGACTTTCTGTCCAGAATGGTTCTCTCTACCTTACTGCATGTAGATCAGCCTAGGTAGGCAGCACCTTGAGCTAGGTCTGCAGCTTCCTCAGCCTTCTTGGTACTCGAAGATAGGCTCCAAGTGCTGGCCTTTTGCTCTCCTGCTTGCTGCTGCAGAGAATGAGTGATGAGGACCTCGAGGCCTTCCTTTTATAGGCCCCCCCAAGGGGCTGGCAAAAACCGACCAGACAGACCTAATCTGGCCGACTAGATCTGCCATAAATGCCCCTTTTTTGGGCTCTCTTTTCCAGGGCCCTTTGCCCTCCAATCAAGGCAAGGGCCCAGCCCTATATAAAGGCAGGTCCCTGCCTACTAGCAGCCTCCTTTGCTGCTCCACCAGGACAACTTGATATGCTGGTTCCCCTCGCCATTAATGCGCCTTATGCAGGCCCTCTGTCCTGCCACCTGTGCACCTCTTTTAGGGGCCTTTTCCAGCCCGTACATGCACACTTGCTGCGCCTCTGCCAGGCTGTTGTACTGCCCACATAGCAGCCCATGTGGCAGCCCTTTCAGCCATCTTTTCTTTGCTGTGAGGTGCTGCCCATGTGGCAGCCAGCCCCCTCCCTCTCTCTTTTGTTGTCTGACCCTGCCCTCATGGCAACCATCATGTTGCCCATGTGACTATCTCTCAGATCCTAGGTCCACCCCCCCCCCCCCCATGCTCTCCTCACATGGGGGCTTACAGATGGGGAGGTGACCTTTCCATCAAAGGAGAAAAGAAAAGATTGGGAGTCTTGGGACTAAAGTCCTTCTGGGCTGTAAGTTTGCAACAGAAATCAACAGGTGCAGTTGAATGAGGCTGCTGAGTAACTAATGCAGCACAATGGGGACAGAAGACAACCAGCACAAATTGTGCTAACCAGAGGACCACTCGCTTATCCCATTGGGGTCATAATGTCTCTTATCCTGTTCGATTTGTGTAAATTGCTTGTAAATAAGAACGATCATACAAATCCTATGGCATCAGAATGCGAGAGTGAACCCCACAACTGGGAGGACCTTACGAACGTCTTTTATTGCAAGCCAAAACAGTGTGTGTTACTTCTGATCACCGATCGAGACGCCAACATAAATGGCACATCAATTACACAACACCAATTCCCGAAAGCATGGGAACATGCGTGCATGGATCAAGCAGACAAGACAAACTCTCCGTAACTTTCAACCTAAATGTCCAAAAACTGCGGGCAGGCAATCCGCTTCGCAAAACAAAATTCGAGCGGTAATGCCGTTACATTTTAAAAGGGGTACTGCCTTTGAGTTACGCCATAAAAGAACAGAGAGATGATGCTGGCACCTGGAGTTACGATTCAATGGGTAGCAGTGCGAGCGGGGGTGTGAGCGGGCGTTGTGCCGTGCGGGGCGTCACGAAGGGCCTCCATTTTGCGGACGCGCTCGAGGAAGAGGTGGTACTCGCAGCGCTCATAGGAATGGCGTTCGTCGACACATTTCCAAGGAAGGTAGAATTCCTTGACACGGCATTTGTTGAGGGGGATGAGGAGGTGGGCACACTGGTCGCGATAGCCGAGGGGGACGCGAGCCTCACGCATTTCCTCCTGCGTGGCCTGCTGCTGCATCGCGTCTTCTTCTTCTGGCACGGCAACAGCACAGGAAAGGAGGGCACTGCACTCCACAGATCAAAGAGCCTATTTTTTCCTTTCTAACTTCTTATTTCATGGCCGCTCACGGATTGACACTCACAAATCTTATTTCTTTTTTTTTCCCATTTCCCTGTCTTACTTCAAGTTACGTTTTTGGCGATCCAACAAGAAGCAAAATAGCCCTTTTTTTTGGGGCAGCCTTAGCAACGGTTCACTTTGGCAAAGCTAAAAATCCAAATTGTTGGAAATTTGAAATTTCTTTTTTTTTGCAATTGGTCCATTAGTTATTGCAAGTGAAGCTTTCTTTATTGTTGGAGGCTCCATAGTCAAAGTGCTTTTATGCCTAGTCTTTCTTCCCTTGGAGTTGCTCACGTATTGTTTTCAAACTATGGCCTTTTAGTTGTGGATTTTATGTGGTTTGGGTTGCCTTGATTAAATGCACGTCACTTGTGAAAACAAGATTGTTTCCTCTAGATATCCTCCACATTTTTAGAGCCTCTCTCTCTCTCTCTCTCTCTCTCTCTCTCATGGCTTTCAATTCATCATCTCCACCCTCTATTGCTATATGGATCTCGGGCAAGCCTGATGAATGATTTATTATCATTCACCTTGTTTTTAAAACAATGCCGAATGTATTAGGGGGGGGTCAGCCCGAAAAAAAGGACCTAATACAAAATTTGGCCTTCCAAAGGACTAGACGCCCTAGACAAGCTAAGACCTATCCCAAAACAAAGTTGGCCTCTACTACCATCATGACCCCACTGATGACAAGCTCACGCTTCTCCAAGATCTTGCTGAGGTCACGAAGGCGAACCTTCACAATAGCCAACATTGCTGGGGCTCTCAGACCCAAGTGCATCTTGTGTTTAAACACCATTTTGTTCCTGTATTTCCACACCCCCAAGAGGACCGATGCCCTAAGGTACGGCCAACATGCTGCCACTGTGGATGGGAGCTTATCTGTCTCTCCCAGCACCGGGATTCTCCAGTTCCATCCGACAGAGAAGTGAGCCATCAGACATGAATTCCTCATGGCGCTTCCAAGCTTCTTCCAGGCCTCTTTGACCACCAGACACCTCCAGCAGATATGGCATAGGTCTTCAACTGCCCCCTTGCACAACGTGTAGCCAAGATTGATCTGCAGCTTCTTGACCAGCTTCGCCCTTATCGGGAGCCCATGATTGGTCATTTTCCACAACAGGAACTTTGCCTTCCCTACATCGCAACCTTTCCAGATCTCCATGAGTCTCTTCTTCCACCATTTCTCCCCTCGTCTGAGCCCGCAAAGTCTGTTTAGGTGGACTGCCACCCCCTCCTCCTTGCGGAGGTGTTTGTAGATTCCCCTTGCTGTGATCTTCCTTAGCGGCATCTGCCCTAGTGTCCATTGTCTGTCCACCCCATCCACGCGCCACGATCATGTTCGTCGGCCAGGACTCTAGCGTTCTCTCAAGGACCGCACGGATAAGGTCGAGCTCGTTGACCGTCAGTCGAAACTCCGTCATCAGCTCCTCCTCCGTCTTCTAATCCACTATGTGCATATTCCAAAGGTCCTGCCAAGATCTAAGCCCCTTACATGGAGCCCGAATGCCTCCCTGGTCCTTTTCAGGGCAACGCTCCATCAGAGGAACTCCCTAAGACTACCATCGCCCCTCAGGCCCCTCCTCCCCTACCATGTCAGGAGCAAGACGCAGCTTCTCCAGGCTCTCACCGATCCATCCACCATGTCGGATGTAGAGATCTTGCAAGGAAAGTCAAACATCAACCTCTCATACCATCCCTGCCCCGCCCAATTCCCGGCCCCCATCGATTTACAATTAGAGATGGAGTACTTCACGATTTTCGTCTAGGGGACCTCCTTGGAAACAAGATGTGCTAGCCACTTACCAATAAGCGATGTGTTCTTCCTTTGGGCATTCGGGAGGCCTATGCCCCCTTCCATCTTTGGGGTTTTCAAGAGCTCCCACGAGACATGGTGCATCCTTCGCTTCCTTGGTTCCTCTGCCCAGACGAAGCTCCCGAAGAGGCGTTCAATCTCCTGCCAATGGGTTTTCCTAAAGTGACAAATCGAAGCTACATAGGTGGTCGAAGCTGCCAGGATGGGCTGCACCACGAGGCACTGGGTGTTCCACCCCAAAGAAATCCCACTCCAGGCCCTCAGCTTTTCCTTTATCTTTAACTTGAACTACTCGAACTTTTGTCGAAGAGAGACCCTGACTCCTTGCGGCACCCCTAGATACTGGATAACTTCCCCTGGGGGGATGAGGATCAAGCATCCCCAGCTGCTTCACCTAGTTCGATGGGGGATCGTGACCTGTCCTCAAGATGAAAGAATTTCCCCAACTGCACTTCGAACCTGAAGCCTTGCAGAACGTCTCCACCACCTCCAGGAGGGCTTGGACACTGCTCTCCTGCTCTTGGGAGAATGAGATTATGTCATCGGCAAATAGCTACGCACAAAACTACATACTGGAGGGGAGGGTGATCCCTCTGGCCCCCTCTCCCTCCACCTTTTCTTTGATCTTTTGCATTAATGGGACTGTCGTCGCGATGGCAAAGAGCAAGGGAGCTAGTGGGCACCCTTGCCTCACTAATTTGTTGAGCAAGAAGCGTCCGACCGCCCCGCCATTCACACAAAGGACAACAGCCTCATTGCCAAACAAATGTATAACCATCCTGATGAAGCTGGCGGACCCGAAGCCCAGACGGTCCAGCACCTCTAAAAGGAAATCCCACTGGATCCTATCATATGCCTTATCCAAGTCCAAACCTAGCATAATTGCTTTTTGGCCCGTCGCGCTCGCGTAGTCCAGAGCCATGGCGACATTCATTACATTTTCGAAGATGTCCCTCCCCTTCACAAAGCCATTCTTCTCTTTGTCGACTACAATGCAGTAGAGCTCTCGAATTCTGACCGCCATGGCTTTAGCAACGATCTTATAGGAAGTGTTAATCATGGTGATGGGCCTCCAGTCCCCCACCCGGAGTCTATTTTGCTTCTTTGGTATCAGTCTCATAAAGCCTGAGTTCACATCCTCGGAGAGGACACTGTCATTCATAGCCACATTCGCCATTGCCATGAGGTCTTGGCCCATCACTCCCCAAAAGGCTTTAAAGAGCTCTGCAGTCAACCTGTCCAGACCTGGCACCTTTTCGTTTGCTAGCATGTCAAGCGCCTCTCCCAGCTCGCTCAGGGTAAAGGGACACGCTAATTGCACCCTCTGGTACTCAATGACTCTGGGGTCGATGCCTTCCAAGGAATTAATTAGACTGCACTTCCACTCGTTGTCCTGCAGTGCCTTCTTGCCCACGATTGCACTTAACTCCTTCTGGAAGACTACCGCAATGTGCTAGAGGTCTGTGAATATCTCACCTTGCATATCCTACACCTGGTCGATCAGATCCCGTTCATGGTTTCTCTTTAAATATTGAAAGAAGGCCTTGGACAGTCCCCCACAGCCAGCCACCTTTGCCTTACTCTTGACCCGAGCTTGATCCGCCTCTCAGAGTTCTACTTCTTGGACTGGCATCTCCGTGTCCACCATTAACGTGGCTAGCACTTGATCCTTCGAGTTTTTGGCTACAGTGATCTAAAGAGCCTCCAGAGCCGCTGAAGCCGTCATCAGCAACCACCCTTTCAAGGCTGCCCGAGCCTTAAAGTCCTCGTCCTTAGCAATCTGCATCACTCCTCTCATGGCCTAATCCCACCGGTCTTTAGGGCCTGATCTCTTCGCTGCCCCTCCATCCAAGATCTTTTGATCCGCTTGCAAAACGTTTTTGATTCGAGGAGGGTCTTGGAAATTTTGAAGGGAATATCCTTCATCCTCTCCACCATGACAGGGACTGAGAACTACCACACAATAGGAGAATGGTCGGAGAGCGCCGCGAGAATAGACGACCCTTTCATGGGGCCTTGCATCCACCACCCTTCCTAGGTGAAGTAGAACCTATCCAGTCTACTAGCTCGGAAATGAGTCCCCTTTCTCCGATTCTTGACCATGTGAAGGACTAGAAGCCCTCCTGGTATAGCTCCTTTGCTTCAATCAGCCCTCTGTCCATGCATAGGTGTTCCCACGCTTCCTGCTCTACTCCCATGAGCAAGGCCCCTCCATGGGATCTATCCTCATGGCTCTCCGTAACGTTCCAGTCTCCCCCAAGGACTCATTTCCCCTCCCCCACCAGCTCGTTTATTGTCCTCCAGCACTTCGTTCTCTCCCTTGCACCGTTGGGCACATACACACTCATCACTTGAAACTCGAAGCCCCCACCACTACCCCTATTACACCACCCATCCGCGCTTTTGGCAACCTCGCGGGGCACTATGAACTAAAATGGCCATGCCCCCTCTCCCTCTCATGGGTGAATTAACGAAGGAATAATACCCAAGCTACTTGAATGCGAACCACCACTCATCCTCACACCCACACTTCACTTCCTATAACAAATTTATACCCGGCATCCTTCTCCTAATCACTGAAAGACAACCCTTTTGTTTCAGCTTACATTCCAACCGAGCACCATGACCTCTGATCGTTTGGCTCGTTCTTGATCATTTTGGGATTAATGATGAGTAAGGACCTTATAGGCATCCCAGAAGAAATTGAATCTGTTCTCCCGTGTTGAACCCCTCACAACTTTTGGAAAGCGTCTTCGGCTGCGATTGGGCCCCCTCTTGAATTCCTCCTGCATTGGCTTTATGAGTCGTCTTCTCCTCCAATGCTCTCTTTCGATGGTAAGCCTCTCGGGCATAGACTCCTCCTTGTGGCACCATGCAACTCACCACCTTCCTTCTGCACCTCCTCCTTCATGCATGAGACAACTTGTATTCCCATGGACAGTTGCTCCTCTGAAGTATTCGACGTACTCGGCTGAGGCAACGCCCTGAGTCCTCCCTCCTTTCTTGTGTTTGGACCATCATGTACCTGTACCACCTTCCCTCACTTCATGACTATATTCCAAGCCTCCGAATCTATGGGGGTTGTCCCGATCGCCCCCCTTTGGATGATCCTCACCCATGGCGGTCTTGTTGCTAGTCTTCTCCTTGGATACTCCCTCCACATGCGAAGGTGGCATCTCAGTCCCCTCCGTCTCCCCCTCTCTAGCAGCCAACGTCGTGTTTGCGCAGTCCTGAGCAGGCAGTTCTTGGCAAAATGGCCCAAGCGTTTATAGACATAACAATCATCCGGGAAGGGGCTAAACCTGACCTGCTGCGCGATGAGTGGGCTATCCAAGAATCGGATCTTGACGAAGTCCGGTGTGTCTTAGGTCCTGTCCCAGAGGATCCATGCCCTCCTCCTTCCCCCCGGCGGTTGTCTAGACTCCAGCGGAATCTGTAGCACTCTCCCCAGGGATGTCGCCAAGTAATTGATTTTTTCCCCCAACCACGAAGGGAGATTTGGAATCTCAATCTACACCAGCAGCAGGAAATGATCAATACTAAATTCCAACAACCACAGGAGCACCAGCACCGCGATGAACCTGAGAAAAGGAAACTTCTCCCCACCAGCTCGTCCTTGATTGCTTTGGAGACGCATTGTACCAAGAAGAATCCCTTCCCCAGAAACCTTGTAGAGAAACATTTGCCTTGGAGGTTGGCCTCGAATGACATGAACTCCAAAGACTCTTCGAAGGAGGGGATGCGCCCTGTGAAATAGAGGTACAGCCCTCCCCTAGCCAGGTTCTCTAGCTCCAAGTGCACGTCCTTGATGTCGAGCATGCAAACATTGCCGTACACCTTCCTCGATTTGAAACATGGTTTGTATTCCACCTCTTTTGCTCGCCTAGCAAGTTTGGCATGGAGAATTTGCTTCTCCTCCGCTTCTGTAAGGGGGGAGAAGCCGCTTTGGAATTTCTTGGTAAGCACCTCAAAGTATGATGGGGGGGTATCCTGTCTCGATTCTTCGTTGGCTTCCTCCCCATCCTTTGCGTCAAATTTGCCCGATGCTTTGCACTTTACTAAACCCTGTCTCATCATGCGATCCCTCATCCATCCTCTCCCTATCCACTCGAAGGAGAGACTCAATGTCGGTATCTGTACGAGGTCTCTTCACCGATGGGAGCCCCCCATTTCCCATGCAATGACTCGTGTGTGTCTACCATGCAACTGCAACTACTCTCTCACCAGTCCAATTGCTGCTACTCGAATCCTTCAAAGGACTAGGAAATAGCACCTTGAGCTGTAGAGCATGGAGTCAAAACACCTCAATGTTAACGAGCATTTATACTGTAAGCACCACAAATCGAAAATGGGTAGAGCTATGCTTACAGAGGAGTCCACCAAGCTAGATTTCTCGCTTAGCACTAGCACTAGTTCCACATTTTTTTATAAAATGTCCTGCATGCTTTGTTGCCAAGTGGCCCCCATCTATTTTGGTTCTTTCTCTCTCTCTCTCACACACTCACTCATACACACTTTCTTTTTGGCCTGCATCCAATGGGTAGGCATTAGTAATCGTTTGGCCTCCAAAGAGAAAATTAAGTATTAGTTATTTTTATGTTAACTTTTTTTTGGCATGCATTGATTGGAGGAGCATATGAGAATCCCATGCAATTCTCCACCTTTCTCTCTCTCTCTCTCTCTCTCCTCTCATCCCTTAAAATCCTCCATTTTCTTCTCCCCTCCTTTCTCTCTCTCTCTCTCTCTCTCTCTCTCTCTCTCTCTCTCTCTCTCTCTCTCTCCTTCTTCTCCTTCTCTCTCTCTCAGCTTGCAATTCATCCCCTTTTTCACTCACCATCTAGGCCAGGCCACATGAATGAAATTCATATTGTTTTAAGAACTCTCTCTCTCTCTCTCTCTCTCTCTCTCTCTCTCTCTCTCTCTCTCTCTCTCACACACACACACACACACACACATGGAGTTTGCAAATCATTCTAACTTTCCTATACATGGGCTTCCATCACAGGTGTTGCAAATTAATCACTCAACAGGTGTTGCAAATTAATCACTCATTCATCTTAACAATTGTTTTCCTTTGACATAACCAATTTGAAGACAGTGCTCACGAGTACTTGTACTCACTTGTTATTTTGAAAAATTCTTGATTTTCTATTTATCCACATGCTATTTTTCCTCTAGAAATCCTCCATATTTTTAGCACGTCTCTCTCTCTCTCTCTCTCTCTCTCTCTCTCTCCCCCTCCCTCCCTCCCTCCTCGCTTTCAATTCATCATCTATGCCCTCTTTTGCTATTTGAATCTTGAATAGGCCTTATGAATGATTTATTATCATTCACCTTGTTTCCCAATGCAATGTCTAACTTCAAGTTAAGTTCTTAGCATGGCTCCTGGTCAAGGATGACAGTCACAAAACACTTCTTCTTCTTCTTAAAGTTCTTCTTCTTACTTTCTTTCCAATACTTCTTGGCTTAGCTCCCATCCTCACTTGGTCACCAACCTGCCCCAGCCACTCACACACAAAACACTTGTGTCCAACCCATGAATGCCGCCCCCTCCATGACCAACTCCTCCAATGACTTCTCCAATCACTGCTTCTCCAGTCACATGTAGGTGACTCAAATTAGCAGCCTCATGACCACCAGCTCGTGTGAACCACCACACCTCGCAATGACCCTCCTCCAATTCTATTTCCTCCTCCATTGGCCGACGGTTAGTCTGAACGCACACTTAGGAGTTTTCCTTAGGCCGATTTCAGATATGTACACACAAGTACTGTGAGTACCCCTAGTCCGACCGAGTATTCTTTCACACGTAGGTGCATGGTTTACCATATTTCAAAACCACCTAGTCCACCATAATCGCTTGATCAGACAGTGAGTGCACAACGGGAGGTTGCTTACCCCTAAACAAGATTTCTTGTGTGGATGAACGTTCACTTTTATGGCAACATATATGAGATTCGGACAAGTGAGCAAGACGTCCTTCCAAGACACACTCGTCTGGATGCATCCGCCTTAAACTCTAAAAGAGTACATCCACTCTTTTGATAATCAATACTATGCATCCCTCTTAGGAGTTGCCTTAAGCTTTAAAAGAATACACCCCTCTTTTGATATCTCATTATCTCAAATGTAGCTACATCAAATATGCTCACTACACTTATTGAACTTCACCAGGCCCACAAGAACCAAAACGTGGAAGGCAAACAAGACAAAACTAGGGATTGCAAAAGAAGGATATACCCGTACCAATCATACTGAGCCCTAGAATAAATTGTCCCATTAATGGCATTCTCATGGAAAGTTGTGGATATGCAAATTCTAAGGAGAAGTACTAATGAGGACGTGAGTTGAGTAAAGCATGTGAAGCGAGTACTTACAATAGTGTTAGGGTAACACTTTGTAGCCGACCATCATGCTTGTGACACAAGCATAGCCTCATGGAGGGCATACATTTTATTGAGAAATTGGTAGATGTGGCGTAGTCAAGTTCCTTAATCTTGCTAGGGATCGAGGGTGGCAGACAAGTCATCATTACATTCCCAATCACCTTCCACAAGGTTGATGCTTCCTTGATCATAGGCATGATGGGGTCACCCTCACATCTATACAAGGTCACCCTCATAGCTATATGCCAAGAGATAGTAACTCACTATCATTGCCAGAGGGTTTGCATAGCTAAGTGTTGTCATAGAGGTATCCATCTTATGTAGCCATGTATTGATGCCAAAAATTAGGAGCCAAAGTATAATACTTGTTGCAACCATTAAGCCTCAACCCGTCATGGGTCATATCATGAAGACATGACTTTTAAAGTATGTGCATAATGAATGGCTTAGAGGGTCAAGGTCTCTAGTGTGGGCAAGGTTTGCGATGTCTTTAAAAGTTGCATAAACAAATGGCAATCGATTGAATCATCAATATAATGCAAGATCACCTCATAGCGGTCCGGACCACGTGAACAATAAGAACTTCTTATCCCACTAATGATTGAGTAGATTTAAACATGAGACTATGTCACCCTCTTCAAAATGTCGCTCCCATTTTTTTAGAGTTAAGCATCCAATAGGTATCTAATACAGCCTTTTGCCATTGTTGCTTGACCTTTACACAAAGAAGGGCAGGCTACTTGGTCTCATCAAGCTTCTTCACCTTCTTCAACCCAAATGTTTCTTTCTCAACCTTTGTCAATTGATGCTCCAATGTAAGTTGCAATGCTGATAGCTCAGTCTCCACTAGTAGGACTACTTCACTATGATATAACTACCATACACCAAGTCAAATGGAGTATGCCTAGTAAAGGTTTTATATGCATGATGATGTAAGCCCATATTGCATCAATCACATCCAAAACAAGCTTGGCATATAGTAGCTAGCATGAAGGACTTTCTTGATTGTGTAATTTGTTGCATGGTGTCCTCCACAAAATCCATCATGGCAATGAATCATGACTTGTTAGATTTGCTTTGCATCATTTGCTTGCCACATTAATAGTGTACTATTCCCTTAAATATGTTATAGTGTTTTCTATCCTATCGCACCATTTTACGGTCTTGGCTTGTGCAACCTGCAACGAAAGAGAATATGATTAAGAGCTAAAGTATTCCATCATACTAATGATCATTCAAACTAATGGCAATCAAGAGATTCACTTCAGAACACCTGTCTAAGTTGATTAAAGAATTCTTGAGATTGGAACACCCTCCTTATACAATTTCGAAGGGGAAATCAAACTCGCTTTACTTTATCATCAATGACTTGCAATAAGGAAAAAGGGATGCTGGAGTACCTAACACTTGAAATTTTCAACACAAGACAAAAGGAAAATTGACTACTTATCAACTTTCAAGTTTTGAATATTGAAACTCGATGTCAATCATCTATTGAGATGCAAATGAAATGAAATACATAACTGTTTCCTCATCTTGATAAAGAAGCATATAGTGACGGTGTGCATATAATTTAGGATTGAAGAATGTCTTTGACCAATCTAGAGTCAAAAGAATGGGTGCCTTTGATCTACTTGAAACCACAATCACGATTCACAATCATCATCCTAGAAAAAGTATTTCCTATCCCTTAATAAAGTAGTCATGATTCATCCACCATGAAGTGACACTAATATCCAAACAAGGTTCACAAAATAATAGACTTGCCTTTTGCTGATTGTTAATAAATTCTTCAAGAAAACTACCTAGAGACATATGTGCATGAACCATTGAATGTGCAAGGTCATTGGGCAGACTAAACAACATTATCATCTTGAAGGAAAAGAAAGTGGTCTTCAAGATATCCTCATCTAGAATCCTGACTTGCAAGTGTATATTTGGTAGAACTCAAAATACCCATTATAGAAGGTATACATATCATGACCATTAACCTTTTTAAGTGTAGCATCCTAGAAGGGAGGAGAAAACAATCTCGCTTGGTTGCAACATTCAACTTCTTGTCCTTGATGCAAGATCTCCACTTGTTTTCTTCTTTGGGGTGACTACCACTAGGGACACCCGAGACCCATTCTATGTTTTCTACACACTAGAACAATGTAGCTAGCGATTTGGCCTATAATGCATTGTTTTGCATAGATTTGACCTACATGGAGTGCACACCATTATCTTAGCATTTAGCTTGAGCTCACTAGGGAAAGCATGAAGTCCAATTATGATTAAGTGCAATAGTTACCATCTTAACTAGCACAGGCATTGGTGAAATCTTCAAGATGTAACCCTTCTCTTCAGACTCGTCACCCCCATCTAGCTAATTAGAACAAATGTGGATGTTGGAATCTCAAGTATCATAAGCATTGGCAAAGTCTCCAAGATGTAAACCTCAAGTTGGCAAAGTCTCCAAGATGTAGACCTCCTCTTTGGACACCTCACCCCCATCTATCTCATTGAAAGTCTTAACTAGTGTAAGCATTGCTGAAGTCACCAAGATGTAAAACATGATCTTTGGACACCTAAACCCCATCTGCCTCATGGGGACTCTATGGTATAGGGGTTTATATTTACAGTTTGATCCAAAAATTGTTCATCTCTTCAAGTTTAGTGGTCTAGAGTTCGTAGTGATGATCCCCTCTTTGGGACTTGTAGATGACATACATCTAGTCCTCAAATAGGTTACAACACTCTTCCTAAGCCATATGGGTCAAGATCATAGTATTATGTCTTGAATTTCACCACATAGAAATTCAAAGAAGTGGTGATATCATTCATAGTGATTTGGAGACCTATCATTGAAAGAAGTGGTGGTATTGTTCATAGTGACTCGGAGATCCACCACTCTGAGTGTGGACAATCTCTACGATACCTTGATGTTGGTAGCTGAGTTCCTTGTGCAAGAAAGGTTCAATATTTTTATTATGCATGGCACCATTACTTTGTACGCATAATCTCTATCAACACATTCATCTACCACTCCAAGTGTGGACAATCTCTAAGATACCTTGATGTTGGTAGCTAACTTCCTTGTGCAATAAAGATTCAATATTTTTATTGTGCATGGTACCATTATGTTACAAGCATCACCCCCATCATCACATTCATCCTTCACCCAACAATATAAAAATTACAATATCCTACCATGATATCTCAAGTCTATCAATGTCCGTAGAGATAGAAACATTTCATGTACGTTCTTTTCTTATTTGACTTAGAGTGGCAATGAGAGTGTAGTGAGGCAAAGCTGCTACCAATGACTAGTCTACATATCCTTGGCCCATTAGGAAGTTCATAGGTTCTATCGTTTTTCATTGGGGTTGAGGAGCATCCTCCTTCTTTGTGGAGCTTTTATCATGGTTGATCAGAGGGCTATTGATAAAATGCAAGTTGGGGGGAGTGCAAAATACTCCTGGCGCATATATATTTTGTATAGTGTTATCTTTTTGGAATAGAGAGGCTCACACTATCATATCTATCAGGGGGAGCATTGGGGCTTGTGGAGGATCAAGCACTTTTATTCCATACCCATGTCTCTCGATAATTCTCAATACATAATACAAAAAATTCCTTTCACATATTTGAGTTCTGCTACGATGTGATGTATAGAGCGTATAATCAGATGTGCATAGACACTGAGGTATCTCTCATAGAGAGCATGAAACATATGTTTTTGTGTTCTCTATGTGAGTATGCGAGCATGTGCCCCGCATGTGCCAGCTTCAAGATGTGTTCATCTAGGAAATGTGAGGGAGATCTTGTACACTAATTCCCTGTTTATTAGTCTATAGTAACTCACTTTTTGTCTTGCAACTATGTTATAGGGAGTGCATTAAAAGGTCACTTTGGAGAATTTAATTTTCCTTTCCTTATATTGAATTTCTCCATTCTTTTGTACTTGGTCTTTGAGAAGTAAAAAGAGGGGACTCCTTTGGGTCCAGTGCAGAAAATATATGCTACATAAACTATAAAGACCAAGTATTGATGGTGCCAAATACATAGAAATTTCCCATGTTCCTATATATGAAATTACAAAATTGTTAAATTTTTTATTTTTTGAGGTCACATTGGAGAACATGATCTTTAAAGGAGCATAACTCTTCACTCATGACTCGAAATCAAGATCTCTTTGAACCAAATCAAAGTACATAACTTTGACTACAATGTGGGTTGCTCAAAGGGAAAATTTGAGTTAATAATTGAGCATGAGCTTTTTTAGAGCAAATGATAGTGTGGAAGCATCTATTTGAGTGTAGAATAGCACCAATCCACCATTCATCAAAAGGGATAACATCTATGTCTTAATTGTGAGTTCTAGATACTTGCGTATTTGATGGGAATAACTTTGATATCTATAATAGCCAGATAAAGAATCTATTTGTTGGAAGGAAGCTGTGGGAATTGGTTGAAGTTGAGGAACCTACACCAACATAGACAGACACAGGTACAAAAAGATGCCTTTGATGAGATGAGTGCCAAATCAATGTACATGCTCAAATCATGTGTAAAAGACACAATGTTTACAAGGTGAAGGACACAATATTTACATAGGTGATGCATATGATAAAAGGAACAGATGTATGGACAAGGTTGATGTCCATATATGAAGTCAAGACACTAGGGTGTCCAAAATGACTATCAACACATGATTGGAAAGCTTGAGGATGAGATATGGAGATGTAGCTATTACCATTAGAATAAGATGGATAGATAGAAAATATCATTGATGTGAAAGACATAGAGTGTAGTCATTGCTAGAGAAATGGCTATCAAGTTAGATGAATCCATCTGCCTACCAATCCAAGAGAAGGATCGATCAAAAGGTGTTGTGGAAGGAATGTTGTAGATGCATTGGAAACATGAGCTACAAGCAATTTGAAGGTAAAAAGCCCCATAGAAAAGCACGACATGGTGGAATCTCTCTATATCCACTCCTACACAAATTGGGAGTAATCAAAGTCAATAGAGACGTCAATGTATTGCAAAAAAGCATGTATGCAAAGTAAAGCAAAATGCTATAAGTGTGGCAAGCTAGACCACATTGCCTTAGATTGACAAAGCAAGCCTAAGAGTGGGCAAGGCACAAAGGATAAGTGACATCATAGGACAAATGCAACAATTGTTAGATATGCATCCAATGGTCATATGTTTGCAATGGAAAGAGTGCCAACTATGGTAAATAGGCCATGCAAAGGTCTAGGACATCATAAGTCCATCACTTTGTGCATGACATTGCTTGCAACTAATGATTCGAGCCAAATTGTTTTGCTTGCAACCAATGATTCGGGCCAAATTTTTTGCATTGTTGATTCCAAGGCATTAGAACAAATGTGTTGTAGAAAGGATTGGCTCAAGATCTAGTCAAAGAAGCTCTAGATGTTCATTTAGGAGACAATCATCCACTTGTAATCAAGGGAATTGGTAGAACCTTGATTGTGAATTGCCTAATGGAAAGAGCAAGTCCATATCTGATGTATTTATGCAACTTGATTTGCATGAAGATAATGTTCCCTTTACAATACGTAGACCAAAGATCGAAGTTTTTATTATGATAAGAATATTGGTCTATTTAATCCACACAAAAAAGGATTGGACATGGTATCTTCTACAAACTATTTGTGACACCACGTGAAATATGCATGTTAGCCCACAATGATCCAAATTTGTGGCATGAGAGATATGGTCATCTTCCCTTTTGCCTTATGCCAATATACAAGTAGTGAAACCTGGTCCATGGTCTCCCTCTTATGTGTAAAGGATGCTTGTATGGGAAACAATGTAGCAATCATTTATCAAGAATCAAACCACTAGGGAAAGCAAACGGTTTGAACTTTAATAGGCAATGACACACAGTGACATAATGGGATACATGACAACACACAATCAACTGCAAGTAGCAAATATTTTATAATACTATTCCTTCATAGATGACTGTATACACAAGGTTTTTGTCTATTTTATAAACAAAAGGATTGAATTGCTTGAGAGTACAAGACACTTATAGAAGCTCAAGCTAGTTGTTGAACCAAATGCCTTTGATCTGATAATGGGGAGAACTACACCTCTAAAGCATTTATAATGTTTGATTTTTGCAAACATAGGAATATGTAGAGACTTTTTCCTTAAGACACAATGGTGGAATGGTGTACCTTAAAGAAAGAACCCCACCATTGTTGAGTGTGCAAAGAAGTATGATCCAAACCAAGGACAGCAAAAAGTATTGGATAGAAGCACTATGCACAAGGTTTTACTTGATAATAATCCCCCAAAAATGCTTTACATGATATGAAGCTAGAGGAAGAATGGCGTAGACATATGCCAAATGTTCAACATCTCAAAAAATTTGGATCAACTGCCTAATATTCTTATGCCAATGGACAAGAGAGCAAGTTTGATGCTAGGAGAGAAAAATGCATCATGGATAGTTAAGTAGAATAGCATGAGCATATAGGATGCATAATCCAACAATGCATAAAATGTTTTATTTCCATGATGTGATGTTGATGAGAAAAAAAGCACATGACAAGTGATCATGGCCATGAATAATTAGAAGAGAATACTAGTAGTAACACAACTTAGGAAGTCTAGAGATGCAAAATGAAGCTCATACATGCAAAGAATGAGGAATATTTGTGGACATGCTACCTAGCACAAATAGGAATAGTTTGTGGAATGGGATACTCTCCCTTAAGAATAAGGTGATCTATAAAATTTTGAGGGAGCATTTGATGGTCATGTGGATCAAGAAGTTATCAAAACCCATGACAAGGTGGGCCAAGAAGATAGTGGATAAGGTAAAATATATTGTCAAGGATATGAAGCCTACAACACATCAAACAATTTTATAGGTGTTGAGACACAAATCAAGAAACTTGTTGTTAGATTTTGAGAGTTAGTCAAATCACATGAATGGGTACATGCCATGGAAGAGGAGTATAAAGGTATTTGAAGAAGGATGTTTGGAAGTTGGTGGCATCACCCAAAGGTAAGAATGCCACAAGCTACAACTGGGTCTACAAGGCGACGGATAATGTTGACAAAAGCATAGACAAGTACAAGGCAAGATTATTGGAAAATGAATATGATTAGCTAGAGTGCATTGATTTTGAAGAAACCTTTTCTCTAGATACCAAGACGAAAACCATCTAGCTTATTTTCTCTCTTGCATGCAGTATGGATCTACACTTACATCAAATGCATGCCAAGTCTATATCCATAAATGGTGACCTATAAGAAGAGGTTTACATCCAAAAGGTTAAATTGGAAATGGATTTGAAAACTTAGTATGCCAATTGAAAAACACACTATATGGTTTCAAGTATGGTACAAGAATATTAACACTTGCTTAATATAGAAGGGCTCACAAAGAGTGAACCATATCACGAGGTGTATGTGAAGAGGAATATAAATGCACTCACAATAATTGCACACTCGATATGGATGACCTCGTCAGTCTTGGTAGTAAAAACACGTTGATAAAAGATGTTAAGGTGAATCTTTGCAAGTAGCTTGAGAGCATGGTCTCTTAGGTGTTGACATTGAAAAAATAAAGGAAGGAATCATTTTGAGTCAAATAAGATACTTAGGCTACATTCAAGAAGTTTAGAAGCATACCTATTAGTACATGGTATAGAGTTTGGCATATATTTTTCAAAAAAGGACAAATGCTCCATTTTCAAATCCCACACTTTATCACAATAAGTTTAAGGCCAGTATCCAGAATTCAGTATAGGTAGAAATGTTTCCTAGTGCTCATTATTTCTATGTCTATTAAATATTGTAAATATTTAGTTTTTATACCAGTATTGACCTTTGGCTAGCAAATAATGATTTCCAATTGAAATAGTAGTTGCCACGAGTACTCACTATTCCATGGTAATTGCTACTATGTAAAGTGGGAACAATGAACAAAACTAGTAGAATAAAGGCATTGTTAAATGTAGACCTCTTACTTTGTTTTGGGGTTCATCATCTTAAACCCACAAAAGTGTTCCATACTAAAATTTCTACTACTTTCATCCCTCCAAAATTGAGAAGCTTTTAATAGAAAACTCATAAACATTTTGTAGCATTGCATTGTATCTTGAATGCTATGATAACACTACATATTGTGTAAAATATCACCATTCATACATAAACTAGAAGCTCACAACATTACTGAATTGTAGAGAACAGATCAATGGATACGGAAAGAGTAATAAACATCTTCGTAGTCGAGAGACGTATTTGCTTACAATAACAACAAAATCTCTCCTTACAACTATATCCACACAACATCTCATTCATATTCTCATACATATCCATGCATGGATCTGAAGAGGTATGCTCAATAGATGGTGATCTTTCATATCTGTAAGCACTAACTATATAGAAATAATACTCAAATACTATCTGAATTTTATCCACCTATCACACCGATGGATAGGAATTTGGAACGAATTGCTAGACCTGAGCCCACCAAAATGTTTAATTTAAAAGATCCTAATGCTCTTCAAGTAAACTCTCTTTACGAGGCATCTCCTCAATCCAAGACTGCTTGAAAATAGAGCGAAGAGCTTGGTGCAACACTAAGGTTCAAACTACTTCCAGACAGAGTTGCCTACCTAGGTTACAAAAAGAGTTTTCTGATCCTAGTGTTATTCTATACTATAGCAAAACTAAAACTATATACAAAGCTAAATCTTGACTTGATATTTTGTTTTTGTGTTGAAAAAACATGGTTGGTTGTTGTTGATGAAGATTGATTATGTTAAAAATCACAGTTTAATGATGTGTTGATTGCGCACAGTCCCCAATTGATTTCAAGGATTGAGATGATACTAAAATGAATAATCTTGTATAGTTTAAACCATCTCTTTGACATGACCCACATGTGCAAACTGTCAGTCCATGGAATATAGGCCACCGCCATCCCCGTATTATATTCGGATACTACCCCAACCTGTACTTCCGACTTCGGATCCTCCAACTGGGCTATCGATTCACCTACATCTATAAATGGCTTCATGCAAAATCTATTAGAATGCTCCCTGTTTTAGGTCCTTCACAATTCGATATGGCTCAAGATATCTCAATTTCTACTTGCTTAGAAATCTTCCTAATCTGGAGTTACACACCAACACCAAATCACCCACCTCGAAAAGTTTAAACTTGATATTCCGGTTCACCCATGCTTTCTGCCTTCCTGAATGACCTGGATCGTATACTGGCTATGAATCCAGCAGTCGACATAATTGTTCCTAACGAAATTGTGTTGCCTCTTCTAGGCTCATCTTCTCTGTCAAAATCTGTAACGTATACTCCATCATGACAATAGTCTCTAGACTGTATACTAACCGAAACGGTGTCATGCTTGTGGTAACTTTGAAAGCCATTTAGTATGCCCACAATGTTGAGTCAAGTTTTGTATCCCAATCCTTTTGGTTTCTGATACTGTCATCTTCAGAATCCGCTTCATTGTCTTATTATTGCTCTCCGCCTCTTTGTTTTCGTGCAGATGATATATCATTGCCATCTTGTGAACTACCATATGCAGATCTATCAATTACTTCACCCCGGCATTGAGAAAGTGGGTTCCCTGATCCACCGACACCATTTCAATAGGGCAAGAAAATCTTGTGATAATATTCATGTATATGAACTTTGCTGTACTGACCAACATATTATCCCTTAGTGCATACACTTCAACCCACTTAGTTGAATAATCTGTGGCCATGACCACATACTTATTGCCTGTGTACCCCGTGCTACCAACTTAAACAAACCCATGAAATCCAGGCCCCATTTCTAGAATGGCCCCAGTGAAGAATCAAATTTAGAGGCATCCTATCTGCATTTACTGGATGTCCATCTCTCTAACAATACTAGCACTACTTTGCAAACTCATGTGCATCTTTAACGATAGTTGGCCACCATAAGCTGGCTTGAAAAAATTTATTTACCATAATATCTCTTGCAAACTGGCGACCAAATACACCTTGATGTGCCTCTGTCAGCATCACATTTTGTTCATGCTCCTATACATGTCACCTTCACACCTAAATATGTTCCTTTGTAATAGAGCATGCTGGTAATCACCATAAAACATTGGCTCTTCAATGCCATCTGATTTCTTTGATTTAATGACATCTCCTTCAAGAAAACCACATCTGTTAGAAATTGAATCATGCTATCATACCAATACATACCCCGAATAGTTTCTACCTCAGACAAATCTACAACCGATTGGTCATCCAAAATGCCCTCCTAGGGTATTTCTCCTAAAACTAACCTGCTCAAGTAATCTGCCACCTAATGCTACAAAAATTCACTAAAACAATCTTCTACATATCTACATCTAAATCCCTCTAAAGACATTAACAAAAATTCACAAAATAATCTCCCTACAATATCCCTCTTTTAAGAGAGCCCAAAGACATTAACACTTGAAGTGGTCCCATCTAGCTCCCATGCCCTGTGAACATAGGGACCAAGGACTACCCTAACTACTAAGCTTTGTCTTGAAATAAACTATAAAAACAATAGAAGATTTAAAAAAATCACTCTTAATCTTATTTATATATTTACAAAATTAAGTTTTATTTTAAATATATCAAAAAATTATTCCTAGGCCTTCCCTTTCTATAGTAATTTCTTTCTACACTGGTGAGCATCCCATTGGTTGCACCTTATTCACCAAGTACAATAGTGCTTGATGATCCATATGGAACACAATCTTGTTTCCCAATAAGTAGTGTCAAAATTTTCCAAATGAGTAAATCATTCCTAGGCCTTCCCTTTCCGTCACACTGAATAATTTCTTTCTACATTGGTGAGCATCCAACACCCTAGCTAATGTGAGCCTTTCCACCATTTTTGCATCAAGACTGTGCTAATTGCAATATCTGATGCATCCACAAACACATGGACATTTAAACTCTAATTTGGCAACTGTAGAATTAAGGCAACTACCATGAACTTCTTTAGCACAACCATAATGCTTTTTCATGTTCCTCCCCCCAAATGAATGGAGCGTCTTTATTTATCATTTCACTTGGCCCTCAAACCTTTGTAATTTCTTGATATTCTGGGGGACCTTGTCCTTCTGGATGGCTTCTACCTTTAGGGGATCAATCGCCGTTCCCTCTTTTAAAATGATGTTACCTAGTAACACTCCTCTCTTGACTGCAAAAGCACACTTTGTTGGGTTCAAATTGAACCTAGCACTTTAGCATTAACATAAATGCAATTGATCTAGATGCTCATTTTTCTTCCAAAAACACTAAAGTCATCCAAAAACACCTGCATGAAGGTGGTCTCGTACGGTTCAAAAACCTTTTGTATCCATGACTGGAATGTTGGCAGTGCATTCCTCAGCCCAAACACATCATTACATAAACTATAGCATCCAATAAGGTATCACAAAAAGGCAAGGGAAATGGATCCGTGATAGTTGCTACATTCAGCTTTTGGTAATCTACACAGATCCAAGGATTCTTGTTCTTCTTTGGAATGATGAGTATCAAAGATAGCCAAGTTATCTTATTTATCAGATAGATGAATACCACCCTTAATAGCTTGTCAATTTTATTTTTCACTTGCTTTGCAAAATTTAGGTTCATCCAATAACGCTGCTTGATTATGGGCTTTGTCTTTCTTTAGATTGATGCCATGAAGACAAATGGTTGGATCTACTACTTTCGTGTCTATGTACTCCCATGCAAAAACATATTTGTAGTCTTGTAGCAGTTGGACCAATTCTTGTCAGAATTCTTTTGTAGCAAATACGCTCACTTTTACTGGTTTTGAATCACCTTCACTTGCTTCACAAAATTTAGGTTCATCCAATAATGCTGCTTGATTATGGGCTTTGTCTTTCTTCAGATTGATGCCATGAACACAAATGGTTGGATCTATTGCTTTCATATCTATGTACTCCCATGCAAAAACATATTTGTATTCCTGTAGCAGTTGGACCAATTCTTGTTAGAAATCTTTTGTAGCAAATACGCTCACTTTTACTGGTTTTGAATCACCTTCCATTCCCAAATTAAATTCCTCCAAATCATCTTCTTTCACTCAAGACGTCCTCCACAATTGGTCTTCATATGTTGATTCGACCTTCATGATTAATTCATCTCCATATTTCTAGTACAGTGTTATCTCTCTCTCATCCGGCTCTAGATCTAGTAGGTGGGTTGGGCATCCTGCGATTCAAATACCTCTTATAGCACTAGATCTTCTACTGTTACTCTATGAACCTCCATAATGGGCTATTTCCATTGGATCCTATGATGAACACTTCTCTCACATCTATCTCAAATGGTGGAACCACCAACGGATTTGCATCTAGGAACTTTTGCTCCTTGTCATCATCAAGTTCTGTCCCCATGTTCACCCCTTGGGCCATGATGGTCACTCTTTCCTCTATAGGGTTGTACTCGAGATCATTTGCATTTGAAGTTTCTTCTTACCATTTCGTATTGTGATCATAAAAGAATCCCAATCCTGCTTCACTTGGGCAGCTTTAACCAAGGCCTACTACCCAACAACATGGGATAGTGCACATTTTCTTTCTCCCTCTGCAGGACTACAAAATTTATATGGAACACGTTACACCATGCCTTGCGTGCGAATTAATTGATTAGTTATTATGCCAATTGGTTGAGTTCTCCTTTGATCTGCCATGCAAACATGAAATGGGGTAGGCTCCAAACTAGAAAGTCCCAATCTCTTGAAAATCTACTACAATAGGATGTTTATTCCCAAACCTCCATCGAGCAACACTCCTATCAAGTTCTGGCCCTGGTACTGCACTTTTACCACTGGCACCATGTAATTTACGTCCTCGGGTTCTACTTGGCATACGATTAGTATGTCCCTATCCAAGTGATTTGGTGGTATGAACTCCTGGGATTGAAACTCTGGGTGAGGCCACATCAGATTCGCCATTAGCCTTTTCTAGACTTTGAGGACCATTTGTAATAGGCGCTCTACCAAGATCTTCACTTTTGCCTTTTGCAAGGCCATCAGTAGCCCTTCAGAAAAGTTTTCCAACATAGGAGTTCAATCATGAATATGAACCATAGGTCTTGTCTCTGTATCCTTTAGTGGCACTGCACTGGTTCCGAGAGAATTGGATATGGCTTCCTGTAATTATGGTGTAATTGATCGCTCCTCCTCGTGCTATTTACTACAAGCTTGAATCTTCTCAACTTACTTCAAGATTGTCATTTAGATCTCTTCTTGGTATTTCCACTTCAACCTCTTTTCCTACTTTGGTAATGCATCCACTTTAGCTTCTTGATCTGGGCCCTTAGACCACATTACCACATACACATTAATCTTATCTAGCTCAGTATATAATAGTTTCCCTGCTTCGTGCATGTCGAGAAATTACACTGCTGCCACTCATATAGGTGACTGTCTGGCATACTAATGTGTCACCCCACAGCACTGCATTTGTCTGCATTGATGGCTACTCCTATTGAGGTGGTCCACGTCTTGGTGGCCAACATGTAATTTCTAGTCCTCTCTCCATTTTGTGTTTATGCCACAGTGGGCAATCTTGGCCTTGTCTGTGCCTGCAGTTCTCTAAACAATATTTGCAATGTTTGTTGATTCTAGAATTTTGTTGACCCCATGTTGTTTGTGGATTCCAATTTCCTCTCTAATCCATATTGCCTAATTGATTTTAGTTGTTTCTATGCTAAATCTGGCCACATTTTGTGTCGCTATTGGATCAATTACTATATGATTGTTTGGCACTTGTTGCCAGTGGGTGAGGTACTTGTTATGCCGGATTCATAAGAGCATTTGGGTTATACCAAAAAACCTCCATTGGATGATTCTTTGTGCAAATCTGGCACTTTAATCAAGACACTGACTTTGTTGCTCATAAATCTCCAACTTTTCTTCCAAAAATTTCTCTATCTCACATGTTTTCTTCTTTGCTTTCTTCTTTTCCTTTTTGGATTTCTTTGTCTATTTTTTGCTTAATTTCTTCTTCTTATGCTTTCTCTTCTTCTTTAACTTACTATCCTCATCTTCCAAATCACTTTCAAATTCATCACTCTTTGGTTCTGTGTCATTGTTGTCGAATTCATCTGTGTTTGAATCTGACTCACTTTTTAAGTCATCATCCTTGGATCATCTTTTAAATGACCTGCACCATCATTCTACCCTTTTGGTGGCATCTACCAAGTCATTAAACCATTTGGGCCTCAAATCTCCAATCCACTCATTGTGCTATAGATTTCTTTTAATCCCTTGTAGAAGTACTCCACCAATGTCTAGGTTGCAGGTCTTTCCACCACATCTAACCGGGTGTTGAGGTTTCAAAAATTTTATGTAGATCGTTGTGCACATATCTTTATTCGTGAACTACTCTCAAACCACTAGCAATAGTAGCAACAATGGAAAGTCCATGCTGATAGAATAATCTTGCTCGAAACCTTGTGAGTGGAGAGTTCTAGTTAAAGCGAGGTTCTTCTCTAGGATGTGTGGTCTTAACCCATCTCACATATGTCACGCTATGCTATGGGAGACACACCAGCATATTGTGCACACTTCCACCATTGAAAAATGGAGTGACAACTTGAAGCTCTTGGGCTTGTGAGTACCTCATTACTTGACAGATAGCTCTATGGACCATTGCCATCACTAGCTCATTCTTTAGTACTAGATGAGCATGGGCATCGTCTCTATTACTCTTCTTGCTAGCATACCTTCCCTTCTCCTCCCTTGCCCATCAACCTTGTGCGAAGGTAGCACTTGCAATGGAAAGTGTACTGTGTGGGAGCACATGTCGGCAAATGTAGTACGTAGTTCTATCTATGCTCTCTCTTTAGCTTGAGCTAGATCGGCATTTGCTGGTAACCCACTAGCCATCTTGGTCATATGGACATGGGCACTGGCTGTTGCCTTTTTGATAGACCCTTTCTCCTTCGTGTTTTTTCTATGATTAGAAATCGGTGACGCCTTCCATTCGGATGTCTAGAGTGCAAGCTTCTCCTCTCCATTGACAGGAAAGGCTACATTTCTCACCTTTTCATATAATTCCCATTGTCCTATAGGATCTCCCAATACTCGAGGCACCATCGATTTCTTTTGATGAAGCTCTCGCAGCTTTCTTCAGATATCATTCAGTGTTTTTTGCTTATGGAAGGTGTGTAGGAATGACGTCTTCAATTCCTTATAGTCCATAAACTGTGCTAGGCCATATGGGCTGAACCAGCTCCTAGCCCTACCACTTAGGATACTCACAAATTGCTGTAACTTTTTTGGATCATCAAACATGGTATTGAAGCCACTCGCTTACCATTGGGTTTCAAACTGCACCACATTGCTATCTGGATCATCCTTCTTCTGACCCCTAGCCTCTGCAGACTTGCATTTCATGCTTGCTGCATTTGAGCACTAGCACTACTAGCACTATAACACCTTCAACACTTGTGGCACTACTAGCACTATCGGCACTATTGGTTTCACTAATCCTTTTGAAGTTGATTGCATTTCCAAATTTGGCTGAATTGTTGGATTAATTTGTGTTTTTGAATTCAATTGGGTCACCATATTCCACGGGGCAACATAAGTTAATTGACCTACTGGGATTATTGGCTCTACCAGATTTAAGAATGTTGTTGGATTGAATTGGCTTATCGAATCTTTTGCTTGTCTAGATTGAATGAACTTGCAAAGTTTGATTGTGTAAAATTGAACTCTTCAAATGGATTCAACTTTGTACTTGGTCCTGCTAGCCTCTCCATACCATGTCTGTTTGAATTTGAGCTAGCCTCTCCATATGCCTCTGTTCGGCCCGATCTAGCACTTCCCAAAGTGTAATGGTTCCAGGTCCCCTTGAGTTGTCGCTACATTTAGATACTATGGGATGCTATGGGTACTGTTGAACTGTTGAACCTCGTCAGATTCTTCTACTTCTTCTTCATCTATGGGTTCCAATCCTTTTGCTCTACTGCCATATGATTTTCCTCATCCTCAACTTCTGCGGCTGGATTCTTTTGTCTAGTCCCTACGACTTGAAGCGGGTCATACCATAGTCGATGGTTGGTTTGCCCCACTGAGCCAATGCCGCAATTCCAATTACAAAAAATAGATCACGCTACAATTTTTCTTCCAAAAAGCCATACCAATGTCATCTTGAGATGTCGTTGGGATGTTTTCATCCTCCCCTAAGGGTTCTTATGTTGGTTCAATGACATGTGGATCTGCATCCTAATCATGCAAGCGCTATTGTCATGATTGCATATGTGAATTGATGGGTCCTGAGTGATCTGTAATATCTAACATGTAGACCATCACCTGTTGCTTTCCATTCCACTCGTACTATCATATACAGTTCATGGATGCTTCTCCTTTAGGGGTAAAATTAAAGTGCAATAACATCACAATGGGTTTCCCTTATGTTACCTCTATGGCACCAAGGGCCAACCAATGCGCATGTGGAGTAGCAGCATGGCAAAGCTCTGCTTGCACTTGAGCTTGGAATACAACTTGAGAAATCTAGTGGGATGAGGATAGCCAAAATCCTCTCCAGAAAAGATCTGGTCATACTTGTAAAATCAAAATCTAGAGAGTGAAAGAATAAAAATAGAGAGAGAAAGACTAAAAGCCTTCACTCTTTGAGGTATCTTCACAAATACCTTCACAAGTGAAGGGACCCAAAGGTACCTTCACAAGTGAAGAGACCCAAAGGTACCTTCACCAATGAAGGGACCCTCATGGATAATTAACTCTCTACGGAATGAAGCTTCCACCTTGAGTGGCTTTTTATTTAGTATGACTTTAGTGTTCTTGTGCAAATCATCTCCAAGTGTCCATGCTTTCTCATGCTATTGTGTTCTAGCATGCTCTCACTCTTGCACTCCTTCTGCCTCCTCCCTCCTCCTCCATCCTTCTCCTTCTGCCCGGCCTTCCTCCTCCCTCCTTCTCCTTCCTCCTCTGCTTTCCTCCTTCTTCCTCCCTCCTCATCCTCCCTTCTTCCTTCTAAACCCTGGTACCTCCTTCTAAACCCTTCACCCCGTGGATTAGTGAAGGAGACTAGCTCTCCACTCCTCAACCTTGCAACCCTCTCTCAACCTCATCCATGACTCCGGCATCGACAACATTGATGATGGTTGCAGAGGCTTTTTCGACGATAGACTCCATGGTCGAGGCGGCAACGATGGTTGTGGAGGCTTTTTGTTTGACAGTCTCAATGGTTGACGTGTTCGCAATGCTAGTGTCTATGACTGCTACACCGATAGTGTCATTGGTGGTGGACACACCAATGCTAGTACCAACATCGACTACAAGAGCCATCCCATTGGTGACAAGTATGCTAGCAAGGTAGGTTTTGTCAGGGGGGATACAGTTTGGCAGCTCTTTGCGGCAATGGAGACCATTGTAGATGGTATCTATACGGAGAGCACGGTGGTCACTTGTGTCACAAGGGAGGCTACAGTTCTCTCTAGGGCCTCACAGCCGGTGGATTCTCAATCACCCTCGATGTTGCTGACTTACACCAATCAACTGTCTCAGACTGGGAGGAGTAGCAATGGCAGTTGATGGACCTGCATACGGAGGTGTGGCAGTGCTACGAGGGGAAAACACCGCATTTTGCGGGTACAAGCTATGTGGGCACAACACCTGGAACAATGGGTGCAGCAGGCGAAAGATGTGGCAAAACATGTCTTCCAACTCCATGAGGAGTATGAAAGATCTACTAGGGAGGAGTTGGTGCAATGTCGGGTGCCGAATGGATTGGCGCAACACCTTGCCATGGTGCCTGGCAACATGTCTGTCAATGTGGAGCAGCTGGAAGATCTATTGACTAGCATGCAAGAGGATGTGCAGGAAGATTAGACAAAGTAGGTGTCTCATTGATGCCATGCAGGGATTTTGGAGCCATGCAAAAGCACTACTCTACACTGCTCAGAGCCAATTTCTAGAGTAGCTGCATAGACTAATCACAGCACTCTCACCATCCGCACTCCAAGTGCATAGGGTACACATGGTAGGGTTGCGGACAAAGGGAAAGCCGAATAGGAACCCACATCTATGGACTGGGAGGCCAAGTATAACAACGTGGCCAATGACTTGACAGAAATGATCAATCATCAATAGTAGATGAGGCGGCATTGCAAGAACCTGTGCGCTTGGCTAGAACTAACTATGCACTCTTGGGCAGTACATAGGCCACCGCGGCCATCTTGGTGGCAATATGCAAACTGGTTTCTAGCGCGGTACTTTGCCTGGTGTCACACTCTATTCGCAACTCTGGCGGACCCACCAACTTTATTCCCTCAAACCTTTGAGTGGAGGGCTACAGATGCGAAGTGGATCAACCTCAACCTACCATTTAGGGCCATGGTGGTGGAGCAAATGGAGAGGGAAAAGTGCCCAAAGGCAAGTGCTTGGGACCGGCCGCATCCGTTGCAGTGGTTGACTAATGTCGAGGAAGCTCATCATCAAAGCATTATCAGTAGGCGACAACAACGGGTTGGTGATGCGTTGTAGCAAAGGAGGAGGATTGGTAGCGACGGAGTAGGTCCAAGTGCAAAAGCGAATGATTCAAGTGTAGAAGCTGGAGCTCCCAATGTGGAGGATGAAACCTGAACGGAGGAGCCAAGTACCCAAGATGGAGCTCTCATTGCGAAGAAGGGAACCGCCCCTCATCTAAGCGTGCTTTAGGTCCACTATTCAAGGGAGTCAGTTTGTAGCACTATTTGAGTGGATGTAATTGAAATTTTTTGAACAATTGTTGTTTATTCTTGTTGTTATAAAACAAGTGATTCATGTATAATCCTAGCCATGTTGCTATTGTTGTACACCTTGTGAATTTTTATGGTCATTGCTGTAAGGCCATTAGGTTGCCCTCCTGTGGATTTACTATATTTATTCCCTTAAATCTTAGCTTCTGTCTTTCTATTTAAGTGTCTACTTAGCTCAGCACAATTTTACAATTTAAACATCATATGTCTCTAAAAGCCAAGCTCATAGCAGTGGTGCATAACAAGTAGGTACAAGTACTCATGAGCACTACCTTTACTATAGGAGGGAGGGAGGGAGAGGGAGGGAGGCAGAGAAGGAGTGCCTTTACTACTTGGGAGGGAGGGAGAAGGGTGAGGGAAAGGGAAGGGGAGAGAGAGAGAGAGAGAGAGAGAGAGAGAGAGAGAGAGAGAGAGAGAGCAAAAATAGAAAGAACCTAGCAACGGATTTCATTCAAAGCTAATACAATTCAAAAAAAGGATGCAAAAGATAAGGACACACCTCGACTATCAGCATTGCATCCATCAATGACCGATTGCAACTACTTTTGACCTTCCAAAAGGAACCAACAACTTGGTGGATGCAGCCAAAAGAGTTGAGAGGATATGTGGATATCAAAAAAATCAAAGAAAGGAAAGAAGAAAAAAGCCCATGACTCTAACATAGATTCAAACACCAAAACTGATTCCGATCCAGAGGATGAGAACATTGATGACTCCGAGTTAAACAGCCCTGATGAAGAATCTGAAGAGGAAGAGTCTAGCAAAAAGCAAAAAGAGGAAGAAAGATAAGAAGAAAAAGGCCAAGGATAAGGCAAAGAACAAAAAGAAAGATGACAAGATCTCAAACAAAGACTCTAGATTTTAAACAATGATCAAGGAACAAGTACATAATCTTAGGTTGTTACCCAACAAGGACAGGATATCGTGTGAGAACTGTGGCAAAGATAATCATGACAAAGAGAAGTGTTGGTACAAGCCAAACTTTAAAGGGAGGATATTCCCTCACATTCAAGTAGCAAACAATGTCACCCCACCACCAGCAGTCAATCAAATTGGAGCAAGAGGACCAATGTAGCAAAAATTCAACAACATTGCACCAAGAAGACAAAACAACTAGAATTGGGGAGCTCCACAAAGACCCAACATGAATCAAGTGTGTACTTACTATCGTGTGGATGGCCACAGACAAGGTCCATAGTGTGAATTATGGTGTAAGCAGAAGAAGGAGAGAGCCATTCCAATTGTGCGCTACAATGCAAAAGGAAACCCAAGTCCCCCACCCCAACCACCACCAAGAGTTAACATGGTGTTTCTTACTCACATTGATGAATCAACAGAGGCAATGCAGCAAAAGCATATTCTGATTGTCAAAACAGTCCATATAAACAAACGAAGCCAATCATTTCTGGACGTGGAACATGGAGGCACAGAATGCAAAAACAAGGAGGACATGCTTATAGCTCAAAAGGAAGTGGATGCAATGGCAGTAATAACGAGGTCCAAAGGTAAATAGCTAGTCCCAAGTTTGGGGGGATCTCCTAAGGGTTCAATTACGTCAATTGATTGGACTGAACAACAAAATATTATAAACAAAGCCTTAGAGCAAATCCTACAAATAAATGCGGCCAAGGAAGCAAAGGAAGCTCAGATACACAAAACGGGAAAACCAAAAGTGGATCCGATTCCAACAATACAATTATCAGACTTCAATCTTCAAACAATATTATTAGCAATTAACGAGGAGACCATTCATGCAAAAGATGCTAGAGTCTCAAAATTGCCAGACCAAATCAAAACACCAAGACATCTAGATTGTGAGGACCAACAAAAGCACAGTCAGACACATCAAACAAATGCCCCTAAGGCATAAATTCTAACTCCACTCGGACAGAAGTTGGAGAGTAATCAAAAGGCTGAGAGTAGCCATAGCCAACACCCAGTAAAACAATAATTGTATATGCAGCAACATGAGAAAGAGCAGTTAGAAAATTGGATGTAGGAGTTGGCAACTGTGAAAGAGGAATTGCAGCAGTATAGAACCTCACAGGAGCAATATGTGGCTAAATTACTAACATAGGTAAAGGTTCAAAAAGAGTGCATGCCCACAGTGATAAAGTGGCTACAGGAGATGAAAAGTGAGTGAGTTTTTCTTGCAGCTGCAGAGGTTGGCAACTGAGAACACCAATATGCAAGTGGAGGATATGCATTCACAAATTATAGTATAGAGGAGGCAAGTCAGTCAGCATTTGGTAAATCTCTAGTAGATAGCTAATGGAATACACCCATTACAGGGGACAACCTGTTAGAAAGTCCTTCCGAGCCAAAGAAAATAAAAAGGACAGTTGATGCCGTAGAAGGTAACTGCCAAAACAATTGACAGCCAGACAGTCAAAAGCTATTGGGGAAGAGCTTGAGACAGTAATACTGATACCATCTAAATGGTTTTCAGAATCTAGTCTGACCACACAGAAGGCCACTTCAACTACAAATATGAGAACTCATGTCTCTGTAATGGAAGTCAAAAATGCCATGGGAATTCTAAAGTCCTTTCATGAGCAACAAGGCACTGCAACCAAAGAGCTAACCAAGCAAATTCAAAAATTGCAAGAGGAAATGGATGCCATGAAACAACAATTGTATATGCAGCAGCATGAGAAAGAGCAGTTAAAAAATTGCAAGCAGGAGTTGGCAACCATGAAAGAGGAATTGCAGCAATATAGAGCCTCACAGGAGCAATATGTGGCTAAATTACTAACATGGGTAAAGGTTCAAAAAGAGTGCATGCCCAGAGTGACAAAGTGGCTATAGGAGATGAAAAGTGAGTGAGTTTTTCTTGTAGCTACTGAGGTTGGCAACGGAGAACACCGATATGCAAGTGGAGAATATGCATTCTTAAAGAGAGAATTAGAGCATTGGATGCAGCAGAGCAATCATGGATGGAGATGACTAAGAAAGTGGATGGCATCTTCATGTCAGCAATCGAGATCAATGACTTAAAAATGCAATTAACTGAGACCTCACAGGGTCTTTGGGAAAATATGAAAACCAGGTTGCTGCTTATTGCAAAAAGACCTTATGAGGCTTTTGCCTAGTAGCTTATGCATATGACATTATGGCAAATGAAATGGAGAAGATGCATGCACTAGTTATAGAATTCAGAGCAGCCAAGAAAAAACTAGTGAGCAATCCACTTTGATCCATGCATCCAGCCTAGAATTTTTCAAAGCCATTGTGTAGCTTCTAGTTGAAGTAGCAGCCGCCGTAGAGGCCATGACCAATACAAGTTAATGCTGAACAGATAGAACTGATGTTGTAGAGATAGTCAAGGAGAAAGAGTAGACTATTACAGAGAATGAGGCTGACTCACAGACAGTAGAGGACCAACCACCTGATGCAGGGATATCTACATGGGAAGATAGCACATTGCAAGCCATGAGAGAAAGCATTGGCATAAAATGTAGCGAGACAATCAACTTTGAATACAATAAGGAATATTTTTAGTAAGGGTTTGTGTCCCTGGATTTTTGGAAATCCTCTCCACTAGGAGTGCCAAGTGTTAAGGAGTATTTTACCACCCAGTTACCACCTTGATAAGTCATCATCCCTAGTACATTATCTATTGCATGAAAAGGCAGTTGTAACTATTTTGGCAAGACCACTACCTTGGGATTTGTCTGTACAATGATGTTATCAGTACGACAGCTACCGTACTATGGATGGACCATTGTAATGGTTGTTGCAAGCCTCAAGATGGATCATGTTGCTGTTTCCAAGACATAAAATGAAATAAAAAGTTTTGCATGCAGCAATGACTGCAATTTTTACCTCTGAAAATCTATCTATAATAATCTTTCATAGTCTCTTTCTGTTCCGACTCAATTCTGCCTATATAGGTAGTTCTGAAGTTTTGACTATGTAAAGTCTCTTTCTGTTGTGACTCAATTTTGCCTATATAAGTCGTTCTAAAGTTTTGACTACAATCTATGCATGAAAGTATAGAAGTGTTCTAGGTTGTGTTCACCTACAATAGTGGCATTCCCAACCATGTCATGTCTCTCCTCCATATTGAGGCATGGAGGATTGTATTTTGGTTTAATATAAGAGCATTCTACAAGCAGAATTTTGCTTTTGTGGTTGCATGCTTACAGCTCAAAGAAAAGTCCAAAGAAGAATAAAATAAGATCATTCCAAGTATAACATCTACATTTCAAAGAAATTACAAAATCCAAATAAGAAGAGAATTATTTCATGAAATGAATAATGTAAAGGCCATGCCTTTTAAGGCTCAAACTCAAGTTTGGGCATTAAGAGGCTCCCTATCCTTGAAGTATATGTATGTGTCTTAGATGGCCATCAAGGCTCAAACTCGAGTTTGAGCCTATATAGGTCATTTGAGGTACTAGCACAAATGGAGAAGTCGTGCAAGCCTCAAAATCAACTTTTTCCAATACTTACCACAAGACATGCTCAAACTTAAGCTTCATCCTCATGACAGTTGCCCTTCATCTAATGTTTTGGATGAAATACCTCTCTATTAATGCAACATTGCCAATGCCACATTTGACTCCTTTCTTCGGCAACTCCTTGATGTCAACATTTCGAACGAGCAGGTTCTAGATTTTTACCACAAATCACTCCCTTCCATTGTCAACAAGCTCTTGCTGGTAAATAATCTGCCCTTGATTCCCCTACCAGCACAGGTGGCTTGTGCTCCCCTTAACCTAGTTGTTGATGTTGATGGCCTCGATCCAGCTGAAAAGGAAGCCTTAGCTAACTTGACCCAAGGCTTTGCCTCATCTGAGAGTTCTTCTGATAATCCCCTTGCTGACTTTGCCTCTTTCATCCCTCTTCTTACCCCTCGTCAGCTAGATTTGGATTCCATCCGACTTGCTCACAAGCTTTAGGCATTTGAGACTATTAACCCCAAAAGAAATGATGCTTGTTTGGGATGGCTTAGAGAAGAAAGTGGTCGAAAATGGAATTTCTACCTTGACATTTAGAAATTTGGTCCTAGAAACTCAAAAACCTTAAAGATTTGGTCTTAAAAATAAGAACAAGCCATCCCAAAACCAAGGCTCTTGCATTCAAATTCAAGAACTATTGAATTGGAGCCTAGTATAATTACCAGGACTCATAATTACTAGGCCTGTCCATAGTTATAGAGTCAAGGTCAAGTGAATGCAGATCATCCTGACCTGAAACAAAGGACATTCATATTTTGGAGTCCGGAGTAAATGATTGGCATCCTTGAGTAGGTAGTCATTTGGCACACGTGAGTGGCTAATTTTCTAACATTTTCCTTTTAACGAACATAGGATCAAACCCAATATGGATATTACTAAATTTATAACATTTTCCTTTTAAAGAACATAGTATCAAACCCAATATGGGTATTACTTGGACCATGAAATGACCTATATCCTTGATCTAAGGATCAAGATCCAATAATTGGATCACATAGCTCAAAAGATATAATAATTAGATCAATTTGGCTCTCAAATAGGACAATCTAAAACCTGACGTGGACCATAATCTTGACTCCGGGGTTCTCCCATCTATACCAAGGCTATCGAAACTATTGTAAAGAGTATCCAAAGCCCACGATAAAAAAGTGAAACTATTTATCAAAAACCTCCTTAGATCTAAACATCCAAATCTATTTAACATTAAGGTCGATAACCAAGGATTAAAACCTAGAACTAGTACAAAAAATATCCATTATTCATGTATCTCAATCATGCTAGAGCTAGTATAGAGAATATTCAAAACTCATGTATCTACATCATGAACCCAGAGGTAGTACAAGTCTCAAGGATGAATAAGGTTTTATGTATGGGACACAATATAATGACATCACTTGGATAGAAGCAGATATTATTTCTTGGAAAAAAATATTTCTTCAAGAAAATAATCACAAATACTTAATATCCTTGAAGTGTATGATTATACCATCTATATCTATGTATACTTATTTTGAAGAATCCATGTGGCATTCAAAGGCTACAACACTTGCCAAGCAAGGGGAGCTCTTTCTTTTCCACATGGCAATTTTGCCCCAGCCGCCTTTGGTTCTCCTCCCCACACAAGCATACAAAGTCTTCCATAGCACAAATTTCATTGATCGCCTCCCTCCCTGTCTCTAAAAATCAAAGCTCTCTTATGTCTCGTTGTTTTGCTGAAGCTTCGACTCATATTCGTGTACAAGTAGGTGATCAATGTGTCGCTCTCACTCTGTTTGAGTTTATTTTAAGTCTCTTTCTTTGCATTATAGTCTCTCTCTATATAGCTATTCACAATATGGTTATGGCGTGATGGAGCATCTGTGTGCCAAAGCAATTGAGGGAGATTCTCATGGAATAGCAATTGTAACAACTCACCTAACATTACTTTAGGAGGCAAGGAGGCAAGGAGATGAGCCCTGGGGAGAGCTTGAGTGGAGAAGGAGGCTACTTTGGTAAAAGACCAAGCTTTGGGATCGTCAAGGGCATGATCTTTTGATGCTAAGATTTTGGGAAGATGCTATGGATTGAGAGGTGCAAACAGCTCAACATGTTCCAAGAGGAGGAAAAAGGTGTGGCATTCTCTCTTCAATAACTTCTCTTGCTAGCACAAGGTCCTTTAAATAACTTCTCTTGCCAACACAAGCTACGATGCGTTGAGTTGTAGAAGAAGAAGAAGAATAAGAGCACCTCTCCTGCCTGCTATGTATTCACCATCAAGAAGAATAATTTTTTGTGATTGGCACTCTCGATGGTGATTATAGCTAATACATACAACACCACACAGCACCACTAGAGCTTTTGCTTTGGTGATTGCTACATACCATAGCAGCTTCAGCAGCTATGGCCATCAGTTCTTCTTCCCTTGGCAACTCTGATTTCCTCGCCCAGCAGTCCCTCTCCTTGCCTTGCTCTTTTGTCTCAAGAGCCTCCCACTATCATAGTTCATCTTTTCATGCATGTTGTCACTGTTTCTCCCAAGTACAGGTTCCGAGGGTGTTGGTCATCGAAATTCGTGCATCACTCATTGTAGCATAGGTGTTCAAAAGCGTAGCATAGGTCCTCGGGTTGCT